>NC_063356.1:37560438-37620629 GCF_021869965.1 Rhincodon typus | reverse complement strand
TCCCCCTTTTCTGATGAAGGGTCTAGGCCCGAAACGTCAGCCTCTCTGCTCCTATGATGCTGCTTGGCCTGCTGTGTTCATCCAGCCCTGCACCTTGTTGTCTCGGATTCTCCAGCATCTGCAGTTCGTACTATCTCTGTAATAAGATAGACATTGTTACAGGGACAACGAAGAGGACCTGGATGTTAGTTCTTACTCCTTCGAGATTTTAAATTGTTCCAATCTTAAATCCAAATGACATCATTGTAGTGGGTGGTGCTTAAGACAGTCTTCAGTATTAACCCTTTCAGACCTTTACAGTCTTATTCAACACACATTACCACCATTCATTGCCATTGGCTGATAAGGATACAGAATTATCAATACTTTGTTAAGCCCTGGTCCTAGCCATTAAACAGACTGCACAGATACAGTGCCATGGACATTGATTCTGCAACAGGATACTGAACTCTCATCATTTGCTAAATAATTTCAAGAAAATGTCATTCGAGCCACACTTGTGCTCAATTCTCAAAATGCCATTAACAGATACAGCTCTCTGGAAACTCACTATCCTTATCAACACACCTTTCTCAAATGACCCTCTTACATCACAAACATCCTGTTGGTTAGTCATTTCTCGTGATGAATCATCATGTGGCTTTGGTCTAAAGCAGACTTCCTCTGGAGTCAGCAGGTTTTATCTCTCTTAGATAACATATGACGTATGTCCAGAAGTTCTGATAGGGGGCAGAAACTCTATTTCTGGTCTGGATCTGATTGAACACAATGCCCTTACCTTGAGATGATTTCTGCCCTGGGACAGGGCTGTTTACATAATAACCCAGTCCACAAATCATCAAATGCAAAGCTCTTTTACAGCACTGATTGCCATGTTCTGAAGTATAAATGTTCAGTAGACAGCTACTGTGAAAAGGGAAGTATGTAACGCAACTGCGGTGAGTAGGTACAACGTCAGGTGGGTGAGTAGGGTCAGTTTCTGGCTAGATGAGGGGACTAGGTTGCCAGATGAGTGAGTGGGATATGATGCTAGGTTGGAAAGGTTGGGTATGATGCCAAGTGGTGTGAGTGCCAGGTATGTTGAATGCTCAAGATGCATTGGGGGCTGGATATTAGGAAGGGGGCAGGCAGTGGGTGTGTGGAGGGTCTGATGGAGTCAGGTGAAGCCTGACCAGGTCAAGTTTGTGGGTGGGTGGAGCACTATCAAGGTTGGCAGCATCGAGTTGGATGAGGTGAGGTGGGTGCCAGGCTGACAGGTTAAGGTCAGACAAGCAGTGGAGATTGATCAGGATTGTTGGTTGGGTCCAAATGAGCAAGGTTGGGGGCTAGATAGGTGCCAGTACCTGGTGAATCAGAACTCTTCCAATTCTTTGATTTTATGGACATTTTCGGACAATTTCAGGCACAAGGGAATTGCCCATTAGAAATGTCAATTCCTGGTGCCATTTCTTTGAAGTCGGTTGCATTGGAATTATGACATTGTCTTGATGATCAATTTCAGTTGATGCTGCTGCATTCACTACCTGACCATTGGATTAGGAAGCTCCCCCACAACAGCAATGTGTTAATGGCCAACAATTTGGTTGACTCTTAACTGGGCAAGATGGGCAATAAATGCTGGCCTAGCCAGCGATGCCTTCAATGAATGAATAAAAAAAAAATCTAAGTTATGGTTTCTCTTGAATCATCCAGGTCCAATTTGTAGGGCTGCAGCATTGCTGATCATTCAATGATTAATGACTGCACATAATATTAGCCTAAACAAAAGATTGTGTATACTCTTCATGGTTACACTTGGCTTTTCTTAAACAACCTAAGCCTTATATGTCCTGTGCATAGCTCATTGGTTAACACTTCGATTTTAAATGTTTGTCTATTTTAAATTAAGTCAATAATAATGAATATAATAGGTAGAAGCAACGTGCACATGTTTATGAGTGACTGTGGAACATAGGGGGAAGTAATATCCTTGTCATTGATCACTGCACAAATTCTGAGTGGTCCTTAAAAACAGCTTTGATGACCAGAACTTTGAGAAACCTCGATTTGTCACAGCACACAATTAGACCATTATTCTACAACACATGTAACTTTCCTGGAAATTACATTCTGTTTCACGTTGCTAAATTCGATTGGGACAATGCTGGTAACAAGATTGTAAAACTCCTACCATCAGCTCCATAACTTTAAGCGGTAGCTGATCAGCTTTAATGAACCATTATGAGGAAATGGATTGGGATTTCTGAGTATGGCACTTGTAGCAGCTCTGAGCAAAAAAAAAAATGTTATTTCTACTGATCCTCTGCTGATATTTCTGACAGTTACTTTATGATCAAGTGTGTACCTTTTAGAAAGAACGAATGAAAAGACTTGCCCAAATACATGATAACAGGTGTAGATCTGGATGAACACACCAGGCCAAGCAGCATCAGAGGAACAGGAAAGCTGACGTTTTGGGTCTGGACCCTTCTTCAGAAATGGGGGAGGGGAAGGGGATTCTGAAATAAATAGAGAGAGAGGGGCAGACTGATGGAAGATGGATAAAGGCAGATAGATGGAGAAGAGACAGACAGTTCAAAGAGGTGGGGATGGAGCCAGTAAAGGTGAGTGAAGGTGGGGAGTTAGGGTGGGGTTAGGTCAGTCCAGGGAAGATGGACAGGTCAAGGAGGTGGGATGATGCTGGTAGGTGAGAGGTGGGGGTGGGGCTTGAGGTGGGAGGAGGGGATAGGTGGGAGGAAGGACAGGTTAGGGAGGTGGGGATGAACTGGGCTGGTTTTGGGATGCGGTCAGGGGAGGGGAGATTTTGAAGCTTGTGAAGTCCACATTGATACCATTGGGCTGCAGGGTTCCCAAGCAAAATATGAGGTGCTGTTCCTGCAACCTTCGGGTGACATTGTTGTGGCACTGCAGGAGGCCCAGGATGGACATGTCGTCCAAGGAGTGGGAGGGGGAGTTGAAGTGGTTTCCGACTGGGAGGTGCAGTTGTTTATTGTGAACCAAGCGTAGGTGCTGCACAAAACGGTCTCCAAGCCTCCGCTTGGTTTCCCCGACGTAGAGGAGGCCACATCAGGAACAACGGATACAGTATACCACACTCTACAGGAGTAAATTTCAGCGGGCCATGAGGCTTTCAAACTCTCTTCCCGAAAATATACCAGAATCAGAGTTCATAGAGTCCCTACAGTGCGGAAGCAGGCCATTCGGCCCATCAAGTCCACACCAACCCTCTGAAGACCTTCCCACCCAGACCCACCCCCTACCCTATCCCTGCATTTCCCACCCTAGACACTATGGGCAATTTAGCATGGTCAATCCACTAACCTGCACATCTTTGGACAGTGGGAGGAAACCCACACAGACACGGGGAGAACGTGCAAACTCCACACAGATAGTTGCCAGAGGCTGGTGCTGTGAGACAGTAGTGCTAACCCATGAACCACCATGAACCACCATCAGTCCTTGAATATGTTAAAGGCAGAAAGTGTTTTAAGTAAGGAAATGAAAAGTTATCATCTGTAGGCAGGAATGTGGATTTAAGGTTAGAATAAGATCAGCCATGAGAGGCTCTATGGCCTGAGTGGTTTATTCTTGTTTCTTGTTCGTATATGACTGAACAAGCCGATTCTCAACTCACAGATCGTTAAACACTTGGGAAAGGATTCCACAGGATCTAGTGGGATCTGGAGTGCAGGTCTTACTTTTGATATCCTTCCCTTCCTGCTCCCACTCTCATTGTCAAAATGTCGCACTCAAGGCATGAAACACCTTGATAGACAAGTCATCACCACTTACAAAAGATTGGTGACAAGTGACCTTGCAGTCAGTAATGCCAATACTGCCAAGCTTCCAATGTTCAACAAATCTTCAAAACCTTCCCTTTGAGGTTCCTGGGACCATTGGCCATTTAAGAACGGGGAAAACAGGACCTGATGGAAGAGGTGCTTTCAGCCATCCAGACACAATGTGCAATCCATTGATGCTGATTTGACAGGAGTTTTGGCTGAATGTTTTGGACTTGGCTTCCAGAAAGATATGAGCATTTGTTTGATGGTCCTCTCATAGGATGCGGTGGAAGTGTTTTTGAAAGCATTTCACTAGCGCTTTTATGTGTCACTGATATAGGCAGCGCAAGGATGTGGTGACAACAGTTGCTCTGTATATTTAGATTTTTATGGACTTATGAAGGATGTTATTGTTAAATGCTGGGACATTTTGGCATACATGCTGACTGTGCCATATTTAAAACGAGCAGTGCACCAGTTATTAATGACATTTGCGCCATTATGGTATGGTGATCACAGATCCATCTCCATATTGTCTTTAGTGCCCTGCAACTACAGTTTTCTAGCACATGCTGTCACAGTGTTTTGGGACATTCTTATACAGTGGCCACACCCCACCTTGCTCATCTGGAGGACATTGCATTGAAGATGAAAGAACATGGGCCTCCTACACTTTCCCCACATCCTTAGGGGACATTTTGTTGCAAACTCTGCATTTGGAAAGTGCACTGCGTCCACCACAGTTTGCTGCTCGTCCTTGCTTCCAAATACATATGTTCCTCATCGATTTCAGTAGGACATTCTTTGTGCCGTCGCCACAGAGATGAAAGCAGCTACTAGGCCTGGATTGGTGACAGTCCCAGTCAGCGTTTGCGGAGAATACCATAAACAAAGCGGATCCTTAGAAACGTGATCAGTCAGCAGTCTCAGAGCTCACGCATTACAGGCCACCATAGTCCCCCATACATTGGAACGTGGAGGCTTCCAACAAAGAGGGCAATGGGATGACTCTGCATGGATGACAAGGGAAGGCAGAGATACTGTGAGCATCAAAGTAAGCAAAAGTGAGTGAGGAATAAGAAAACAAGCTAAAAATCCAAAAATACACCCTGTTCTGATGCATGAAATGGATAACTGTTACCGAGCACAAAGCAGTCGGCAGCAGCATTGCAATGTGAGGTATCGGTGAGTTGCAAAGTACAACAATGAAGTGGTGAACTGTATTATTAGAGAGCCCAGGGTGTGCCATGATAATATGGTTTGGATGGTCCTTTATCGATACCAGCCTCCGTGGATAGACGGTGCAGGTGTGTCACTGGCTGTGAAATATTGGGCATTGCTAGCCAGGGTGGATGCCAGAGAGTTGCCATTGCCAGATAACTGCTCTGATTTTCGTGTCAGGTATTGGCATTGTCTAGTTTCTCTCCACTGTGTCTGGAAATAGCAACTTGCGCATAAATGGCGTGAGTTTAGGTCACAGCGAAATGCTAATACATGCAAGTAAGGCATTTGCCATTAGGTATTGGCATCTTAAGCGGAAAGTCAGACTTTTTTACTCAATGTCAAGAATCTTATTTTTCCATGCTTGCGTCCTTTACGGGAATAGCGTGTTGAAAATCAAGTCCCAATATTCTTTGAGTCATCACAAATGTAGAAATGATAACTTTAATTAGTGTGAAGCTTAATTCCAGAGTGTGACCACGGTGTCACAGAAACAAAAAAACTCATACCAGGCTTCACCAATAGACAAGAAAATAGAAACTTATTATAAAAACCTATCCTATGTGTCGTAAAATGAATTAATCATTACTAAGGTGCAAGCTTAAAATATACCACTTTTAATGAGACTGTGCATTTAAGACTGAGTTGAGGTGAAATGCTTCACTAAAAGGACTGTGTATCTTTTTCTGTACACCAGAGAGCTGTGGGCATTCAGTATGTTCAAGACAGAAGTCTCTGGATTTTGGGTACGAAGAGAATTAGGGATTTGGGAATGATACAGGAAGGGAGGTTGTAGATCAACCATAATCTAGCTGAATGGTGGGACTAGAGGGCCAAGGGAATACTCTTGCTCCAACCAGAAGGGAATACCTGTATAACTGGTCTGGCTATTTCACATACTCCATTTCCAAGTATTACTGTTTAAATTTTTTTGCTGGCTTTTCCCCCTCTAGGTATTTCTTATGCTATTATGTTAATAAGAGCAAAGAAACCCACTGGATTTAATCCTGAAGCTGTCTATCAAAATTGCTACACTATTTTAATCAAAACTTGGATCTGTTTCATGTGGTCTGATTTAAAGGCTACTTAAAAAAGGTTACTTGAAAGCTTGTTACAACTGAGGTCACATGACTATGGAAAGCTGGCATATACAATATTCAAGTGAATTTTTCCAAACAGGAGTCAGGAATGCCTTGCTGGTGTGACAAGTTTAGGCGGATGATTGCTGTGAAGATACAGGATCATTAAATCCAAACAGGGGATCTGTTTCAGAGAGCAGATCCCCTGTTTGGATTTAGAGAGTTAGGCATATTGTGTGGAAGAATTAATTCAGACAGGAAAATAAATCAATCCCATGCAGAGACATCAATTCAGCTCACCCAAATACTTAAACAAACTTCCGTAAGGTGGCTGGAAGCAGCTTTTGCTCAAACTGTGAATGTAATTTGATCTATAATTCTTTCATCACTAGGATCATTGAGATCTCAGAAAAGTAGCAAATCCTTCATTCAATCAATGCCAAAAATTAAGCTGGGATACTCATCATATTCCCTGTCGTCCACAGTGGTATGTCACAGGGAGTATAGCAGAATTCCTATTTCATAAGGGTGATGGGATTTCCATCATTATTTAGGGGATGGAAGGATGGTAGAATGGACTCAGGAATTGCCTGGGAAGCATTATTGTTTCACTATTTGATGTTCCAAAGATTTTCCTCCCCTTTCCTATTTCTCTTCCCTCCTGTCTAAACCCAGCAGGTCACACTGTAGCATCATTGGTCCTCTGCTACCCTATCCTCTCCCAAATTGATAGGCTTCCTGCAGGGCAATTTTAAAAATGGCCCGTCCACTCAGCAAAAGAAAGGATTGGGTGCACAGTTGGTTTTATACTCAGTTCGACATTGCCCTACACTTAAGTTGGCAGAGAGCATTGAGGGATGCAATGGTGAAAACTAATGTTTCGCTCGATCTTGGGGTTTTCCCATCTACTGATTTATGACCAAAATAGGCCATTGGGTGAGAAATCATGGGTCCTGGTGCATCATCTGTTTCTGGGCCACTGGTTACATTATAGAATAATGTTAAATTATTGGATTTAATAAGTTGACAATTCTGTTTGCTCTGCATTTAAATGTTTTTTCATAGAATACAAATTTTATTATGATTAAATATGCTATGTTAAACTTTCTCTATACTAACACACATGCATACTAAATGGAAATGATCAAACAATCACCTCATCAAATATCCTGTACCAAATTTATTTTCGTGCTCTGTCCAAATGTTTTTCTAGAAGTCATTCCACATCCTCTGAGTCAAAGGACAGTGAATCCTAGTCCATCTGTTATTTATAAGGTTTAATCTTTAGAATTTGGAATCGAAAACTATTCTTCCGTACAAAGTATGCCACACATCACAAAATCTAACAAGTGCATTCCTGCAAAGGATAATCTGCATATGTTTTGAATGTTCTAATGTATCAGTTTCAAAGGGGGATGCAGTGCATTTTTACTAATTAAACAATGGCCTGGATTCCTCTGGGCATAGGTTCCAAAAAACAGTCCCATAACACATGCCATCCACATGCATAAAAGAACAGCAACAACCTCTTGAAAATGGTTGATACTTGAAAAATAGAGCTGTTTTTGTTCAGTTTAGGCAACTGCTTGAGAGAGACCTTTCAAATATACAGATTTTGAATTAAAGTTCATATGATCACTGTTACCTGCCAGGAGTTGGGTATTTAGAATCATTTAAAATGCACTGTGCAGGACTATCCAACTGATGTCAGAAGAAGCCATTGCCTCAAAATATAATTCTGAATTACTTTGTAGGAATGTAATAAAGTCCATTTTATGGGCCAACACAGGAGAGGAACTGGGAGGTGGTAGAAAGTAAAGCTGACTTTTTAGTGGAACAATTAACTATATAGACATTGACTTGTTTTTACACCTTGTGTACTCCTTCATCTTGGCATGATTAACAGTAAACCCAAAAAGAATGTATAAGGATATGCGGAAAATAAAGAAAATAGAACTACATAAATTTAGCCTCCCAGAGCAGTGAATTTTGGCAAAGAAAATGACCAAATCAGTGAAAAAAAGAGAATTTGTGTTTCTCGTTATTAGGTTCACTTAGTATGCTATTGCCGTTTTAACAACAATACTTGATGTAATTACTAGATCTGGGGATGGAAGGTTTGGAAAGTTATAGTGAGGCTCCCACGAGTTGATGTTAGGACATCCTGCTATTCCTGGTATATATTAATAGCCTAGACTTCAGTAAATGGGGAACCATTTTAAAACCTAAGGATTACAAGAAACTTGAACGTTTTGTGAATTGCGAGAAGGATATAAACAGGTTGATGGAATGGGTAAGCAAATGGCAGATAATATTAATGCAGAAAAGTCTGAAGTGATTAATTTTGGTGGCATAATCATTGAAGATGGCATGGCAGGATGAGAGAGTGCATAATGGATTCTGGGCTTTATATTCGGATATAGAATAAAAAAAGCAAGGAAAAACTTCTTCGGAGGTTTTCACAGTAAGAGTAAGATGATTTTGTAGTTACACCATGTAAAGATTGCTTGAAATGAGCTCTTGTTATCAGAAAAGAGTTACTTAGAACAGCTGATAGGGCTTAAGGTTTCAGGTATCATACCTTGCTCATCATCTGGAGGTTAGGTGAGAGGTAGTTATATACAGTGGAACATGGGAATATGGGCATGACCTTATTGTAAAAGATCCAACTATTATGTTTGAAATAGCTTGGTAACATTGTCGAGATCTAACAAAGAGTCATGCTGGACTTGAAATGTTATCTCTGTTTTTCTCTCTCCACAGAGACCATCTGACTAACTGAGTTTCCCTAGCACTTTCTATTTTGGTAACCTTCTTGTTATTAACATGTCAGCATCTTTCCTGCTGATTGATTCACTGTTGAGAATGAATGATAATGTGTGTCTTGAGTAAATGTAGTCAGTTGTCACTGATGATAAGATTGCTTTCTTGGTGGATGATGTGACATCGGTAGATCTCCACATTCCTCCCCGACTTGTCTCACATTGCCAGTTCATGACAGATAAGTTTAAAGTTGGACAATTGATACAGTAGTTACTAAGTGGTGTATGTTTAACGATAGCTGACTTGTCCTATTCACTGTGTTTGTAATAGGTTTAATGCCCCTTGGTTCCAATGTGTAGACTGTTGCCTCTTTCCCCAGTGTGGCTTCAATGTGTTGTGACATTTTCATCAAATGACAACTTGATAGGGGACAGCTTTATAACTATGAACAACACTTAAATAAGCAACATTTAAGAAGTAGCTTTCTTCATGGAGACATATCAATAACTTCCAATATTCAGAACTCGGTGTTCTCATCTCAAGGTTTCACAGTGACACACCAATACATAACGTCTGCCATCCACCCACTCATTCTGATGGATAATGCAAATAATTATCAATCCACTATCACTTGACTATCCAATTGGTTTCCAACACCTTCATGAGAAAAACATTTGTGTTATTGATAAGAAACATCCTCAAAAAGGACTTTGTTACATTAATTTTACACTTCAACTTAATGAATTTTCTTTACACAGGATTAGCACAAGGCCAGATGTCACTCACACCACAACTACTTCCATTAAGGTGAGAGTCAGAATCCTGCATATCAGTTTCACCTCACACAGAATGTGTATACTCTAATCAGTTGTGTATTGAAGTCCAACACAAGTCAGCTAAAGGCTCCATTCAATTCTTCATACCTGCAAATCAAGGGACAATGACCAGGAACTTACAGCATCTGTGCCATTGTGGATTTGTCGATATTGGATGAATGGTCACTTGACTGAGGTAATGAAGGGCTACTGGCTCATTGGGAATCAGCAGAAATCAATATTCTCAAGCAAATATTGGAACAATCTAAAGATATCTGGTAGCATAACCAGACAGTGCTTTATAAATCATGAAACCATTTTGTTCTAATCAATGACATCAAAATGGAACCAGAAAACTGTCCTCCAGGAAATTCTGTGGGTTTCAATATAAATATATATACTTGCAAAAAGAATTGTCCTAACCATCTTTAGTTAAACTCCTTTAATATAGATTAACATATAACCTAGAACATCTCTGCAGGAGTTCCTCAGGGTAATTCTAGGCCCCACCATCTTCAGCTGCTTCATCAATGTCCTTTACTCCATCATTTAGGTCAGATTTTTTTTATTCCCTCATGGGATGTCAGCAATGCTTGCTGGCCAACATTTATTTCCTGTCCCTAGTTGCCTTTGAGAATGTGGTGGTGAGCTGCTTTCTTGAACCATTATAGTCCATGTGCATTATGTGGACCATAATGCTATTAGGCAGGGAATTCCAGGATTGGATCCAGTGAAGAAACGGTGATATATTTCCAAGTCAGGATGATGTGCAGCTGGGAGGGGAACTTGCAGGTGGTGGTGTCCCCATGTATATGCCATCCTTGTTGTTCTAGATGAAAGTGGTTGTGAGTTTGGAAGGTGCCGTCTAAGAATCTTTGGTGAAATGGGATATTCACTGAAAATCACACAACGCTCAGTGTCACCTGTGGCTCTTCAAATACTGAAGATATCTGTGTCCATCCACAGCAAGTTCTGGACAACATTCAGTCCTGGGCCGATAAATGGCAAGTTACATTTGTGCCGCAGAAATGCCAGGTAATGACCATTTTCAATAAGAGAAATCCCACCATCACACCATGACTTTCAATGTTATGGCTATTACTGAACCCTCCACTGTAACATCCTGGTGATGACCATTGGCCAGAAACTGAAATGGACCAACTGTATAATTGCAATAGATACAAGAGCAGGTCAGAGGCTGGGAATTCAATGCAATTCACTTTCTGACTCCCTAAAGTCCATATACTGTCTACAATATACAAGCCAGAGTGAGTGCAGCTTCAACAGCACACAAGAAGCTGATCACCATCTCAACACCATCAACAAAACGTTTCAGCTGAATGAACCCATTTCAACACATGCACACTTTTCATATTCATAGTGATGCTCAGTGGCAGCAGTGTCTACCATCCTCAAGATGCACTGCAGCTACTCACAAAGTCTCCTTCAAGCACCTCTTCCAAACCTGTGATCTCTACCATTGAGATAGAGAAGGGAAGTAGATCCATGGGAACATTACCAAGTCCAAGCTACAACCTGACTTGGGACTAGTTTGTTGCTCTTTCACTGTTGCGAGATCAAAGTCTTAGAAGCTCCTTCCTACATCACTGTGGGTTCCCGTACATCCCAGGGACTGCAGTGGTTCAAGAAGGCAACTCATTACCAACTTCTAAATGAAAATGTGGAAGGGCAATAAGTTCTAGTCTAACTAGCCGCACTCGCATCCTGTAGAAGAAAAAGTTAAGAAGAATATCTAGGCCTGAAATGTCAGCTTTCCTGCTCCTCTGATGCTGCTTGACCTGCTGTGTTCATCCAGCTCTACACCTTGTTATCTCAGATTCTCCAGCATCGGCAGTTCCTACTATCTTAAGAAGAATGTGTGGTTGTGAATTCTCTTTCTCATCTTTGTGTTAAGCGATGGTTGCAATGAACTGCAGAAAAAATAATGTTTAGTCGAATGCAGTGTTTCACAAAACAATTGTGTTTTATAAATGGGAAATCAGTTGTTTAAGAAAGAAAATTATAAAGGAAGACAGGCTTGCTGTTGTGTTGCGCTTTTCAGGACTGACCAAAGTGTTTTACAGCAAACTATGCACTTTAAAAAACAGTCACTATTGTAATGTAAATCTAGAGATAAGATGACCTCACTTTACAGAAAGCCCTTTTGTAATAATTTGTTTTTGTATTGAACTGTGAAAATGCAGTGTTCATGAGGTAAATCTGAATCCTTAAACCTGCTGCCAGTCCACATAAATCAGATTTGACAGCATAAACTGCTCATAATCCCTAGTCTCTAGAATCACAATTAAAAGGAGATGAATGTGCCTTCAAACCTTCAATGAATAGGACAGTGGTAAAAAATAATTGCACACCTGCAGTTCCAGGTACAGATTAGATCCAATGACTAGTGAAAATGGATAGGAATAGTTTAACAACAACAACTTATTTAGTTGTTGCTTTTAACACAACAAAATATCCCAAAGCACTTTAGAGGAGTGTTCTAAAACAAAATATGACTCTGATCAACCCTTAGGTGAGATGCCCGAAGAGTTATTCAAAGAGGAATGTTTCAAGGGATGTCTTAAATAAGGAAAGCAAGTTATGAGGGTCTGAGAGAGGGCTATTAGGAGGGTTTACATAGCTTAGGGCACAAGCAACTGAAGACATGGCCCATAAATGGTGAGCATAATTGGGAATACATAAGAGGCCAGAATTAGAGAATTGCCGATTACTTGGAGGGTTATGAAGTAGGGGGTGGGAAAGTGGGGAGTGGGGGGGGTAGGGTAGATGGGGGTGGGGAGGTTGGAGATTAGACGGATAGGGAAGGGGTGAGGCCATAAATCAAGAGAGACAGTATTAATATCACTTTGTTACCTGACTGGCAGCCAATGTATGTCAGTGAATACAGAACCTGCTGTGAGTCAAGACATGTGGGCTGCATTATTTTGAATATCTTCAAGTCTAAGAAAATTAGAATGCGTGACCAGCAAGAATATCATTGTATTGTAAGTCCAGAGGTAACAAAGGAGTGAATGGGTAAAAAGTGACTTGTTTTAAATGAGAAAGCCTTGTGTATATATTGTGGCAGTCTGATTGAAAGATAGATATGTCGTTGGAATGCATTAAAAGTATCTGTGTTTTAAATGATAATAGCTGAAATACAGGGTCATATCACCCGGGGATTTTAATCTAAATCACTGACACATCTGAATGCCTATGTGAGTGTGAACTCAGGAAACATCATGGTTTTTCAGATGATGCATGTTAGGTAACATCAACTTTCCATTTCTTCATGAGAAGGGGATTCAGAGGTTGAAGAATAAACAAGGATTGATACTCAAACTTAGACAGTCTGTAATAGAATTTGTCAGCTTTAAGATTTGGTGCCATTTCCTGACAGCTAGTGCTATTAGATCACATACAATAGGAAATAAAATATTATGTTCAACTGATTTGAAGAGCAAAACTGAAGGCCAAATTCGGTCAATTCAAATTCCTTTCACTTCAATGTCAAAAAGTTCATCATGTTATAACCACAACGTCAAAAATACAATTGGTAAATCAACATTAACAATAAGAGAATCTTTGGAAAATGGCACGATAATGAACTCTGTTAACTTTTCATTTCTGAAGAAGGGACACTGGATCTGAAATGTTAACTCTGATTTCTCTCCACAGGTGTTGCCAGACCTGCTGAGATATTCCAACGATTTGTGTTTTTGTTTCTGATTTCCAGCATCCACTCCCTACATCTAGTGCTGGATGTCACCTTTATTTTTTACGTTGTACTTGCTCTCTTTTCTTTCTCAAACCCTCCTGGTGGTTTTGTACTGTTACAGAGAAGAGAGAGAGATGATAGGGTGGATTCATTTCTTTCTACCTCATAACTGACTAAAGGCAATGTGTTTCCTTTAAGTACTGTATCCTTACACTTTGCAATTGACAAGAATTGATAAATGATAGATTTTCTTGTCAGTTTTAAAGGAAGGATTATTCTTCAACAACCGAATATATACTTAACCACATTCGCTTGCAAATTCATACAGATTGACACACGCTCTGGCAAAGATTATTAAATACAAATGTAACATATATTTAGGTCTTTAAAGTGCTAGAGCCAACTGCTATATTTGCTTTTATAGAATCATAGAGTCAAACAGCACAGAAACAGACCCTTTGGTTTAACCAGTCCATGCTGATCATAATCCTAAACTAAACTAGTCCCACTTGCCTGCGTTTGGCCCATATCGCTCCAAACATTTCTTATTCATGTACTTACTTAAATCTTTTAAACATTGTATCTCTACCCGTATCCTTTCTGGAACTTCATTCCACGCAGTAACCGTTGTCTGGGAAAATCAAAGTGTCCCTCACGCTTTTTTAAAATCTTATTCCACTCACCTTATAAATATGCCCCCCTAGTCTTGAAATCTCGACCCTAGGGAAAAGACACCTGCCATCCACCTTATCTATACCCTTCATGATTTTATGAACCTTTGTAAGGTCATTCCTCAACATCCTATGCTCCAGTGATAAAGGCCCCAGACAATCCAGCCTCTCCTTATAACTCAACCCCTCCATTCCTGGCAACATCTTGGTAAATCTCTATACTCTGAATAATTGTTTGAAATAATGGAAATTTTTTTTGTTGGTCCTCTGAAGAAAAGAGTCTGCAGTCTAAGGAAGACAGATTCACAGTTGTTTATTGTTGTCAGAAGCAGATCTCACTCATTCCTCTCCAGTCAAGGTACAATGATGAAGTAAGTACTTGGTATCAACTCTCCGCTCTGCTTCCACAGATCGAGAGGTCAAGATCAATCTGAATCTCTTACCCTACTGATATTTATAAGCCAGCTCTTGTTCCTTCACTGGTCTAGATATTTTTCTGCCTCTGCTCCAAAAGTGCACCTTATTAAATCGCTTTAACACATGACCAGAACATCTTTTTCATTGTCCTCATAAATGGTTCCTGATAGCTAGGCCATTGTCAAACACTGGATTCTGAAGAAAGGTCACTGGACCCTAAACGTTAACTCTGCTTTCTCTCCACAGATACTGCCAGACTTGCTGACATTTTCCAGCAATTTCTATTTTTGTTTCAGTTTTCCAGAATCCGCAGTTTTTTTGTTTTTTTAATAGAGTCCCAAGTATTGCTAATTTACATAACCCTGTACCAATTCTCCAATCCTCTGTATTCCCATTTGGCAGTTGAAAAGCTTTCACAGTAATATACAATCATCTTTAATCATTTGGAGAAAGGCAGCCATTAATCACAGGAAGGGTCTTCCGTTTTGTAATGCCTCCTCAATTATATGCCCAAATAGGTCATCCACATTTTAATAACTTCATCAAAGTTTGTCAAACCATGGAGATTAGCTCAAGGAGTCCATAGGTATTGGCAGTAAATAAAAGTTCACCTGACCCCTTAACTGCATTTTGCATTAAATTAATAGTCATTTTGAGTTCAAACTTTATAAATACATATTGAGTGGTTATTACAATATTCAGGTTTACATATCAATATCTTGTTTAACAATTTCAGAATATGAACACCTCCTCCATGTTTATTACCTACTCCCACACCTCTAGGTCCTGTTTTGTATGGGTTGCTTCTAGTACAGCCAACCCATTTTCAACCATTTACATTAGCACCCTACCCAGCATTCATCGCTCTTGGCTTATCATCAGCAATCTCTTTGTTTGCCTATCACTTTTCTCTCTCTTTCAATTTCCCTGGGGCCTGTCTCCATCTACTCTATTCACTCCCTCAAAATTGACATCAGCATAAATAACCTCCTTTCCCAAATATTTTCAGTTATGGTAAGGGTCACAGGACTCAAAACGTTAACACTGGGTTTTTTTTATTCTCTATTGCTGCCAGACCTGCTGAGTTTGTCTAGCACTTTCTGTTTTTGATTCAGATTGACACATCAATTGTAAACAGCCATGTTTCAGTCACTGATCAATGTAAATTCAGGCTGTCACATGAACCTCCTTGGGATTCAATGGTGATGGTCATTTCTATAAGTGGCTCCAATGGCCCTTACATTACACTGCCCAACATCCATTCATACAATATTCAATGATGTTCTATTTGATTGGATGTATCCTATATGACAAGAAAGCATCTGGCAAGAGATGCCAGACACAGATTTCTCTTTTGATTGAGTTGCTCGGACATCCTCTCTCACACCTCCATGGCAGGTAGGACTTGAACCCAGACCTTGTGGCCCATGGGTAAGAATATTGGCACTGTTCCACAAGACCTCCAACAGAGACAGCTTGTTAGGTTACTTTGCTTCCCAGCAACAGGCCCATGCAGTTAGTTAGCAGGGCCTTCTTACTGTCTGAATCTGCAACCAACTGATCTGATCACTCTGTACTCCAAGGGAGGCTCATTGGCACAACCAGTCCCATTGGGTAGCGCCGAAGATACAGCAGTGCCATGTGGGTAAAGGACCAACTAGTGAAGATCGGAAAGTGCACTAATTTCGACAAATTTTTATGCAGGATATGTTAAAGACTAAGGATTATGTAATCACAAACATAAATACATTTTTGCAAAGTTAACTCTAATGCAAAAGTTACATCTAGTTAATTGCAATCCTTTTTAATACACCAGTGCAAAGACCCAGCTGTGTCTATGATCCTTGATAAGGGCCACCTAGCTTGGGAGTGTCTTATTCAACTTTGAAAGTCTGGATCTGAAACTAAACAGATGGCCCCTCAGCCTTATATCTGGAACTCCACAACATTAGGTTATTGTCCTCACCCTGTTCACAATCTCATGGTGCATTTCTGTGCCAAGTGAAGTGAAGTGAAGTCACATGATGTTATTAACCAATATGGAATTCAATGGTAATGCAAAATCCCATGATGTTAGAATGCTAACCTCTGCGTTGGCTATCCCTTAGAACAGCATAATATTAGACTAAACAATTAACATTATGTTGATGATATCATTATAAACCTATCATGAAATATCATCGATTAATTGTTTCTCGCAATGAATTCAAAGTAACCCCTGTCCTGGTTTTGCAAACAAAGTATCTTGCATGTTATCTATAATAGTTATAGATTCATAGAGTCATGCAGCTTGGAAACAGACTCTTCGGTCCAACTAGTCCACACCGACCATGTTCCCAAACTAAACTAGTCCCACTTGCCTGCACTTGGCCCATACCCTTCCAAATCTTTCCTGTTCATGGACCTACTCAAACGTCTTTTAACTGTTGTAACTATACCTGCATCTGCCAGTTTATCTAGTTCATTCCACATTCTCTGTGTAAAAAATTTGTCCCTCATGTATAGAAATATAAAAATATGCCTCCTAGCTTTGAACTCCCCCACCCTCGGGAAAAGACCCTTGTCTTTCAATTATTTATGCCCCTCATGATTTTATAACCTCAATTAGATCAATAGTTATTCAGATGAAGGATTGCTGGCTCCTTGTGAGGTACAGCCAGCTAGACAGCATGATGTTCTCATTGGATATTTGGTTGGAAACAAAATAAGCTTGGACCTCCATTGACAGAAACATGTTTAAATTTAACGTGGTGCTACTATGACGTTGCAGCTCAAAATAAACAGATTTGTGACGCCCTCGCTTTTCTTGTATTTCCAATCCTAAATGTTAGTACTAAATGCCAGTAGTCTTCATCTTGATTGTTGAGGCCTCTTTAGAATCACTATCCCAAAGAAACATTCTACTATTCCCTTTAAAATGGAAACCAACCCACACATCATGGATGACAGAAGGGATTTTGCATTACCATTGAATTCCATATTGGTTAATAACAACAAGCTGCATTCATTTGGCATCTTTAATGTAGCAAAACTTCACAGCCATCTCAAAGGGACCGTATCAAACAAAATTTGATATTGAATCATTTAAGGAGATATTTGGCCAGGTATCTATCTGGATAAGGAGGTTATAACTAGTATCTTAAAGGAAGGGAGTGAGTTGATTGGTGGAGAGGTTAAAAGACAAAATTTCAGAGCTGAAGAACTGGGCAGCTGAAGGTATAGCTGTGAATGGTAGAGTGAAGGAAGTTTGCAGTGTTTAAGAGGCCAGAGTTGGAGGACAGAACCATTCCTGAATGCACATCCACACGGGTAACTTGCTCACAAATCCACTGCTCTGATTAGTTCTGACTTTACTTCGTATGGTTCTACTTAAGCATGCAGAGCCTGCTGAAAGCAGTTAATACTGACTGGTAGGATATCAATGAGCATAGTATCATGGGAACAAGTTAGGAACTGTCTAACCAGATGTTCAAGTGAGTATGAAAAGAAACACCCCTTCAAGTGATGCAGAAAAACCTCAAGGGCTTGTAATTTCCCAAATGTATTGTCATATATTTTTGAACATCTATAAAAATTCAAACCTGTATAGGCACTGTCACATCTTTTTCCTCTGGGTCTTGATACCTTTGCTGTGTGCATTTCACAGGAAACGTGCCTGTGTTAAATAAGGTGACATTCTGAATGTATAAGGTTCTGAAAGTGTTAATGTTGAAGTTGCATTAAGCTATAGCCAATCTGATCATGTCACACAGTTTTTAGGTTGAGAGTCAAGCAGTCTTCCTTAAGATGCCAAAGGTGACTCCTGATAGTCCTAAATAAGTGTGCATAATTAGTCAAAGTATCATGGTGCACTGCAACCAACTATTCCTTGGAATGGAAGGAAGTGCCTTTGTTTGTTTAGACATGCAAGAGGTGTCTCCTCTACCACTGAATTAGACAGGTCCTTAAAATCAGCATAGAAAGGAGGAGTAGGGTGCATCATCACCGTGGGTGGCATAGTGGGTAGCACTGCTGCCTCACAGCGCAAGGGACCCGGGTTTAATTCTGGCCTCAGGCGACTGTTTGTGTAGAGTTTGCACATCCTCGCCATGTCTGCGTGAGTTTCCTCCAGTTGCTCAAGTTCCCTCCCACAGTCCAAAGATGTGCAGACTAGGTGGATTGACCATGCTATAGTGCCCAGAGATGTTTAGGCTAGGTGAGTTAGACATGGGAAATTAGGGGAATGTGTCTGGGTGGGATGCTCTTTGGAGGGGCAGTGTGGACTTGTTGGGCCAAATGGCCTGTTTCCACACTGTAGGGATTCTATGATCACTGTGACAATGACATTGGTTTGATTTTTATAAGCTTCTGACCCAGTTTTATGGCATTAAGTTTATTTTGTAACAGTTCCCTACCAGAGGTTGTTTATTTCAATCAGTGCTTTTTTACAAAGAGTAGAATGGAGGAGCGGTGGCAGTACTATACCTCAACCACTCAGATCCCAATTCTAGAGATAGCAAGAACTGCAGATGCTGGAGTCAGAGACAACACAGTGTAGAGCTGGAGGAACACAGAAGGCCAGGCAGCATCAGAGGAGCAGGAAAGTTGAAGCTGAAGAAGGGTCCCGACCCAAACATCAACTTTCCTGCTCCTCTGATGCTGCCTGTCCTACTGTGTTCCTCTAGCTCCATAGCGAGATCCCAATACTACATGGTGATCATCAGTTGGTATTGTTGCTGAGATCCCTCAAGGCAACAGTGATAGTAGGAACCCTCTCAACTTTGAGAAATTAACATTCTGAATATGTGTTTACCACTTTAAGAACATTACTGCTTTCAGAAGACATGGATAGCTGGTTAGCAGCTGAGATATGAAACTGATAAGTGGTCAGCAGTGCTTGTAGGGCAGCAACCGAGTGAAAGCAGCACTCCAGGTGAAAACCTTTGCCTCGGAGCTGGTAAAACATGGAGAAAAACAAAATGGGTTAGAAAGAAAATGAAAACAAGCCCCAATGAGAAGCTTAGAGAAGTAGAGTCTATCTCAGCAATTAGGAACTCTGGGAGTAAATTTAAAGGTCCTTGTGGGCAAAGGCAGAAAGCCTTTATATAAACAGTGTGAAAGACCAGACTGCGAAGGATAGAAAGGAAAAGAGTACTGATAAAACAAGTACTTGCCTTCAAAATGAATGTTGTTGCCATTACAAACAATTTGCCTGTCGCTTCAGTAGACAGAGCAGGGGCCAGTAAGTTAATTCATGCCAAGGTTTCAGTATTGGGAAAAGTGCATGGTTTATGTATGGTGACAAAATCATAGGAGACCTTAGGGTCATTGAATACCTACAGCGCGGATAGGGGCTATTCAGCCCATCAGGTCTGCTCTGACCATCCGAAGAGCATCCCACCCTGTCCCGTAACTCCACATTTACCGTAGTTAACCCACCTAGCTTGCATACCCCTGGATACTACGGGCAATTTCGTATGGCCAATCCACCTAACATGCACATCTTTGCACCGTGGGAGAAGACTGGAGCACCTGGAGGAAACCCATGTGGAACATGGGGACAACATGCAAAGGGAAAACTTCAAAGATTTGAAGCAATGATCTAACAGTAAAAGAAAGCTAGAAGAATTTGAAGGCTTTTACAAGATCAGGATAAATAATTTAAATTTTAATTTGGCAAGAAGATTTATGAAGACCATAGGAAGCAGAGGCCCTTAAGAAGTTTCCCACTTCAAAATTGGCTCATAACCACCAATTTCAAGGCATGGCCAGCCAGTTGGTGGAATTTCCACCTCATTTGGTAACAACTGAACATTTGAGCTAGCTCTTCAAGAACATGTAGAGTCATGGGGCACCACTGGCTTTATTGCCCATTCCTAGTTGGCCTTGAGAAGGTGGTGGTGAACTGCCTTCTTGAACCACTGCAGTCCATGTGGTGTAGTGAGACCCACGATACTGTTAGGGAGGGAATTCCAGGATTTTGACCCAGCAACAGTGAAGGGACGGTGATATATTTCCAAGTCAGGATGATGAGTGGCTTGGAGGGGAACTTGGTGTTCCCATCTACGAGCTGCCCTTGTCCTTCTAGATGGTAATGGTCATGGGTTCGGTAGATACTGTTGAAGGAGCCTTGATGAGTTTCAACATTGGACCTTGTAGACAATATACACTGACACTCCTGAGCATTCATGGTGGAGGGAGTGAATGTTTGTGGATGTGGTACCAAACAAGTGGGCTGCTTTATCCTGGAAGGTGTCAAGCTTCTTGAATGTTGCTGGGAGCTGCACCCATTCCAGGCAAGTGGGCAGTATTCCATCACACTCCTGATTTATGCCTTGTAAATGGTGGTCAGGCTTTGGGGGATCAGGAAAGGAGTTACTCATTGCAATATTGCTAGCCTTTGACCTGCTGTTGTAGATGCTGTATTTATACAGCGAGTCCATACTCCTACCACGTAAAAGGACAAAGGCAATAAGTGTGTTGAACACCAACACATACAAGCACCCTTTCAAGTCATACACTATCATGTCTTAGAAACTTATCACAATTTTCTTGCTGGGTCAAAGTCTCGGAACTCCCTCCCCTACAGTAGTTGGGGGCCGGGTGGTGTAGCTATAGATTGACTACAAGGAGAATGACGACCACCTCCTCAAGGACAATGAAATTCTGGCTGAGCCAGTGCTGCTTGCAACTTATGAATGAACAAATCTCCCCCACCACAAAAAAACTGTGGAAGTATTCACGACAGATAATAAGGATAATGAAACATTATTTCCAATTTAAAAAGAAACCATAACACCCATTTGTGTTACAAAAAGAAATACATCCCTTTCCAATTGTCTTAACAGCAGTTTTAACAATGTGTCAGTCTATTAAAGATGTGTTCTATATTGTGTAGGCCATCTCGTTAATATTCTGCACATCCAGTAGACACGATAATGATCCCCTGGAGTACAATGCTGCAATCAATATGAAGTATTGCAGTAATATTATCTGATACAACTAAGCCAATCACAGGTGTTTCAGTTCATTTTAACTTTACATTTGTGTTAATTTGCCTTTTTGACTCATTCCCATGAGAGGGTGAATTTTAATATAAGGTTTTAGAAATGCTCAATAGGTTGTTGTAGAATCAGAAAGAGGGAATCTAACTTACCAATGCAGGTGTGACCCTCCATCAGGACTTGTGTCAAAAATACTTGGCAGTCATTCTCTGTTGGATGCTAACCCACGTGTAGTGCATTGCAAGCGCTTTCTGTTTTTCATTCAAATGTTCAATTTTTCTTCTCAGTTGTTCATTTACTTCACATTGTGGTTAAGGAGAAAGGGAAGTCAGTGTCATCATTATTATTTTGCCAATGAAATAACTTAAAAAACTTTTCAGAGGTTATTTAGATTTTTAAGCTTCACTGCTTTTATCAGGTTTCTCTGCAAAATGTTATTACTTACCTGGCTGACCAACTTTAATTTTACAGACTGAATGTTATTTATCGATAACAATCTGTGCGCACACTCATCTGATCATGTTCTTGTCATCCTGACTGTGTACAGAGAGAGAAAGAGGCAGAATGAGAGTGAGAACTAAAATGGGAGCCACACCTTTATGAAATATGTAGAGGTGAGTGAGGGTAGTGTGCCTCATGCCTGTGTCTAAACCTAAATGATTTGAACTCAGTAAAACTTGAAGAAAAGAAAGAACTCAACCAGCTGATTGCAGCTGGACCAGGAGCAGTTGCACAAGGCCCTGCTGCATACATATTCCGCAAGGTCTTACATGATCAAGTAGTCACTAGCAGCTATTTCCACCAAGGATACAGTTGTGAAACTGGAGGAGGTGCGAGGAAATTCTTGATATTTGGATTCCATCAGATACTCACCTTTGTAAGCTGTAAGAGTAGTAAGGGCGTGGAATACCCTGCCTGCAAAAGTAGTAGACTCGCCAACTTTAAGGGCATTTAAATGGTCATTGGATAAACATATGGATGATAATGAAATAGTTCAGGTTGGATGGGCTTCAGATTGGTTTCACAGGTCGGCGCAACATCGAGGGTCGAAGGGCCTGTACTGCGCTGTAATGTTCTATGTTATGTGAGTTAGTGTATAAGATGATACACTGTTATATAGGCTGGTAAGCTATATTATAAGCTATTGTTACAGACTTAAAATGTAACTTAAATCATCAGTGGTGTCTTCACTGGACCCTCTGAATCCAAATGCAGCGTCCTCATCCAATCCAACTTGTCCTGTATTGAAGCACTAATCACTCGAGCCAAAAGGTCAGTCAAAACAGCAACATTGAGTTACATGCTATATCATCTCATTGTCTCAGGTCGTCCCTCAAAATCAAGGAATACTTGCTTCTACTCCAGTTTGGTAAGTTCTGAGATGGCTGATATATCTAATGCCTGTCACATGTGAGGCAGTTAGTGTGTGAAGGGCCAGGTAGTTGTGTTGTTTTGTGAGCTCTTTCTGATGCCTTGACTTCACCTCTGCACAGTCCTGATGAAGTTTCTTGATGCTTTCAGTTCTCTCCCAGTTAGCCTGTCTCCATTTTGATCCATCACAAGCCAGGGTGCCCCATGAGTTGGTGGGAACATTTCAAGTGTGCTTTGAAGACATTGCCAAAGCATTTCTAATGTCATCCTGCAAGTCTCCAACCACAACTGAGTTCCAAATACAGCGGTTGCTGTGTGAGTCTTGAGCCTGGCCTATGTGATATGTCTGACCCAGTAAAGCTTGTCTTGAGTGATTAGTGCTTCGATATGGGGCAAGTTAACTTGGAAGAGGACAATGCATTTGGAATGCCTTTCTTGCTAGATTCAGAGGATCCTATGAAGGCACTACTGTTGGTTCTTCTCTGGTGTCTTAAGTTACATTCGAAGTTGCTAACAACAGGGGTAATTCTCAAAAGGAGACATTGAAGGCTTCCATGGGTGATAGAAAGGAGGCTGCCACAGTAAGGGAACACTAGACCTGAAAGCCATGATAAAGGTGTCCTCAGTAGCAGGATATCACTGTGACTATTATATTGACAAAGATGGGATCATACTGGACTGGAGTTAGACCATCACAAAGGATAAGTTTACAGCATGGAAAGTGACAATTTGGCACCTTGCATCTCAGTCAGATTTTTTAAAGAAATTGAGCCATCTCCCAAAATCTTGCTTTTTCACCCATGGACCTGTTTAGTGTCTGCTTCAAATAAGGGTCTACTTTTCTCTTAAAAGATGCAATGGTGTCTGGCTAAACTATTACATGTAACAAAGCATTTCATAATCCAGCAACTTAGTACATCAAAAAATCTATCTTGACTCAGGGAGTTTTAAATTACAGACTTGTCACAATATCCCCAAACAGAATCACTCATCATTTCCTGTTCCATAGTTTAAACCTGTTAACATTTTAAAAAGCTCTGCTAATGTCCTTTAGGTCTTTTCTGCTTCTATGTAACACCTGGTCGATCTCTGTTGTAGACTCTCTGTGGATGTTATGGACAGATAAAGAACAGAAAGACTTATATCTAGATAGCACTTTTCATGACCTCAAGATATTCTAAAGTGTTTTATGGCTAATTGTTATGAAGGCTTCACATTTAATCAATTTTGTGGTCCTGGGTCTGAAGAGTTATGGATTTTTTTTAAATAAAGGTCAATGAAATGGCAACAATTTTTTTTTCTTTTAACATGGCAGTTTGTGGAAACTACATGATTCTGGATAATTGCTGTTCCCGGTTACTTCAAGGAAAGCACCTGACTGTTTTTTAGAACTCACCTTTATGGCTATCCAGTTTCGACAGTGTTTTGCAGGTTGGAGATTGTTTGGGTTTTCAGTTGCAAAGAAACTTGTTGAAAGAAAGAACTTCCCAGTTCAGTTCTCCTGTTTCTGATAAGATCAGTATAAAATCTAATTTTCCTCCTCACATGGCATCTGTAAGAATCCTCGCTACTCTGTTTCCTGAGCAAGCTGCATCTCCCAAGATCCCAGAGATAGCTACCCATGTGTATAATTGCTAGTGAGTGTGTGTTTTGGCTTGTTTAGACAGTTAAACATGTATATTTTCACATAACAACCTAAGTTTGTGAAAGAACTCCACATAGGCCAGTATCCCATCACTGACTCACTCTTTAACTATTTGTTCACAGTACACTGTCTGTGGCCATCCAGCTCAGAGTCAGTCCTGTGAACTGAGGAGATTCTATATCCCTTCTTTATATTGGTCAACCAAGGCTTCCTAATTAGCCCGGGTTAACAACCCAATCAAGGACCTTGTAGTCAACAAGATCCACCTGGTTCCAATCACTAGTTTGTCAACCAGTTTTTCATCTTCATTGACTGAAGTTTGCATTGTAACAAATCAATCATTATGTAGTTATTAAAAGAACTTAGTTGATGGGCCTTTTGATTTTAATTCAACATAGAGAAAAGGGATACAATGGGCATTATCAGAAGCTAGTTAAAGGGATTACACTTACATTTTGAACCATGGTGTAGTGGGACTGGAGAAAAACAGTGAGCTCATCCTATTCCTAATTCAAGACGGTGGCAGGGAAGCAGCACAATGTTTGGGCTCATGCCTGGAGCTCATCTGCTCTGTCTGCTTGTACCTTTATTTTCTTCCTTTACTGCTCTTTTTTACTTACTTTAAGCTACTTTCCTTCTGTGGAGAGCAGGTTTGTGCAATGCAGAGGAAATCGAGCCAGCATGACGCTAAGAGAGGTCCCCTGGCATCTGCAGCAGTGGCAAGAACAGGCAGCCCAAGATGGCTTTGTGAGCGAGCAGCCTAAGGTTTCTCAGTGTCTGAGGCGATGTCGAACATGGAGGAGATCAGGCCAGCGCGGGAATAAGGAACCCATTGAGGTAGAGGAGCCCTGCACCAAGGAGATTGAGCCCTTGTGGGGACTGCAAAACTAAGCATAGCTAAGCACTTAAGAAGGATGTAATGTTGAACTTGTAGCTGCAGTTCTTTATTTTCCTACTTTGTACCTAAGATTTTGTACCTAGGTATCTTTGTACCTAAGATGGTGCTGGGAATGGCGACTTTGTATACTTTTCACTGTACTCCTGTATCCCTGGACTTGAGTACATGTGACAATAGCATCTATTCTAATTATAATTTCGGTTGAGGGGTGCCGTTGTGGTGGGGTAGTTCACCAGACAAGTTTGCTAAAATGCAGCAAGAGACCTCTCCAGGCCTCGCCGAGCGAAATCCTCCATAAGACTTGATGAAATCGACAGCCAAGGAAATGTAAGATTTAGTCCAAAATCACTATTGTAATGTTGGGAAAACTGCAACTAAATTACTCACTGCAAGGCCCACAAACAGCAATGTGATAATGACCACAACATCTTTTTGTGATGTTGATTGACATATAAATATTAGCCAGGAGAAGGAGGATAACACCCTCCTGGTCCTTGGCAGAGTGCCTTGAGACATTTAATGATCACCTGAAAAAGCAGACAAGCCTTAATTTAACATATCATTTGAAAGGCAGCATCTCTGACAATGCTCCACGCCTTCCATACTGCACTGGAGTGTTAGACTGGGTTTGTATAGAAGGCAGGCTGTTTCCAAACATTTAAAGGGGAACTGAGGTATTAAATGGCAAGGAAAGATGTGCGGCATTACGAGAGAATGGCAAGAAAGGAATTCTGGTGACCTGGCCCAATGCGATAGGCCTTCTTCTGTACTCCAGCAATATTGGTCCAGAAATTTCGAGCAGAGTTGGAAACTGATCAGACTAAAATATTTCCATTTATCTTTAGGTTTGTTCTGCTCTAGAGATTCCTGGACAAGAGCTTCCTGCTACAAAACAGCCGAAGCCTGTCCAGGAATGATTGGAGCCAGCAGAGAAGAGAATTATTATTGAAACTACAGCCCATTTTAATGCATTAACCGGGCCATATTAGAAAGCTGAAATGTCTAGCAGGAAGCCAGCCACTTTAACAGCTAGTGTGAAAGGGTAAGTATGTAAGGTAAGTGTGGAGATAGGATGGGAGTTGGTGGGGAGAGTGCAGAGTGTAAAGCAGCAGGTGGGTGGGTACAGTGCCAGGGGGTAAGCTGTGTATGGTGCCAGATATATGAGTGGGTGTTTAGCCTGGGTTGGGGGATCCTGGTCATGCAGTGAAAGGGTATTTTAACTGGTTGTGAGAAGCAGGAAATGAATGGTGTCCTATAGATTTGGATGGGTTGATTTTGGGGGTGGGAGATATTGTGTCTGGGGTCTGGTCTTGGGTGGGTCAGAGGGTGTTGTCGAGGTTGGTGGAGGTGGAGTGAATCAGTGAAACAGTTTAATAGTTACCTGGGATTAGAGAGGTTTGTAATCCTTCAGCCTGTCCTGGAAAACTATTAAGCTTAAGTGTGTTTGTACCATGGAAATCACCAAATTTAAGAGAAGCACGCTGACTGCCCCAAGGACATTGCAGTGTCCCAGGCAATTCCCTTGCAATCAACTGTGTTGGGAATTCTGCATGGTCCTGACACACAATCCATGCTTCAGAAACCATCTATTTGGTTATCGCAATATCTGGTGATAAAATCGTAGAATCACTGAATCCCTTCAGTTTGGAAGCAGGCCACTCTGATCCTCCCAAAAGCATCTCACCTACATCCATCACCCTGCACCGCCTTGGATGTGAGATCCAAATGTAAAGTAATTAATTTTGCCTATGACACAAAGACAAGTGAGAAATGAGATAATGCAGTGTGGAGCTGGAGGAACACAGCAGGCCAGGCAGCATCAGAGGAGCAGGAAAGCTGACATTTCGGGTTGGGACCCTTCTTCAGAAATGGGGGAGGGTGAAGGGAGTTCAGAAATAAATAGATAGAGGAGGGGTGGGGCTGGGGAAGGTAGGTAGGATGGTAATAGATGAGTGCAGGTAGGCAGTGGTGGAGATTGGTCAGTGAGGTGGGAAGAGTGGATAGGTGGGAGAGAAAACAGACAGGTAAAGGAGGTGAGGATGAGAGGGAGGATTGGTCATGGGAGGGGGCCGGGGGTAGGGAGATTTTGAAGCTAGTAAAGTCCACATTGAGACCATTGGGTTGTAGGCTCCCAAGGCAGAATATGAGGGGCTGTTCCTCCAGTTTCCAGGTGGCATCATGGTGACACTGGAGGAGGCCCAGGATGGACATGTCATCCAGGGAGTGGGAGGGGGAGTTGAAGTGGTTCGCAACTGGAAGGTGTTGTAGTTTGTCGCGAACAGAGTGCAGGTGCACTACAAAGCGGTCTCCGAGCCTCCGCTTGGTCTTACTGATGTAGAGGAGGCCACATCGGGATGCAGTATACCACATTAGCGGATGTGCAGGTGAACATCTGTCTGATGTGGAAGGTTTTCTTGTGTCCTTGGATGGTGGTGAGGGGGGAGGTGTAGGGGCAGGTGTAGCGCCTCCTGCGGTTGCAGGGAAAGGTGCCGGGGGTGGTGGGGCTAGTGGGGAATGTGGGGCAGACGAGGGAGTCGTGGAGAGACTGGTTCCTACGGAAGGCAGGTAGGGGTGGGGAGGGAAAAATATCCTCCATTGTGGGGTCAGATTGCAAATGGTGGAGAATGATACACTGAATCCGGAGGTTAGTGGGGTGATATGTGAGGACAAGGGGGATTCTGTCTTTGTTTTTGTTGCGGGGATGGGGTGTGAAGGCAGAGGTGTGAGAAGCAAAAGAGATGCGATCCAGAGCATTTTCGACCACTGAAGAGGGAAAGTTGCGGTCCTTGAAATAAGAGGACATCTGGGATTTTCGGGAGTTGAATGCCTCATCTTCGGAGCAGATGTGGCGGAGGAGGAGGAATTGGGAGTAGGGGATTGCATTCTTGCAGGAAGGTGGGTGAGAAATGAGTTGTCAAGTGC
Source organism: Rhincodon typus (assembly GCF_021869965.1). NCBI lineage: Eukaryota > Metazoa > Chordata > Chondrichthyes > Orectolobiformes > Rhincodontidae > Rhincodon > Rhincodon typus. The sequence goes on along the minus strand of NC_063356.1, from coordinate 37,592,344 downwards.
AGGCACATGCTCTTCAGAGGAATGTAGGCAGGTTAAGTGACTGGGCAAAAAATTGATAGAATATAAAGTGAGTAAGTATGAATTTATCTACTTTGGCAGGAAGAATTGATCTACGGAGAGAGATCACAGGACTTGTTGGCACACAGAAATCTGGGCATCCTGAATCACATAGAGTTAGTATACATATGCAGCAAGTTATTGAAATACATAAGATCTTGTGCAGACAGATAGGGTACATATACCAGGGGGAATGTTTCCTTTTGTGAGGGAGACTAAAAGTAGGGAAAATAGTTTTAAGGAAAAAAAGTCGTCCACTAAAGGCAGAGATGATGAGAATATCTTTCTCTCTCAAAGACCCATTAGAGTGTGGAATTCTTTTCCTCAGAAGTTGGTGGAGGCTGGGTCTTTCACTTTATTCAGGGCTAAGTTTCATTTTTGGTAGATGAGGGAAAGTGAAGCTGAGACCACAACTAGATCAGTCGACATCTGATTGACTGGTGCTGGAGGCTTGAAGGGCCAAAAGGTTTACCTGCTCCTAATTCCTAAGCCAGCCTTGTGGTGTAGCTACACCCATAATGATGTGTAACACCAGGGGATATCATTATAGTCAGTCATCACAGGACTTAAGGAGATCATACGATTTCTGGATTCAGACTTGGTTCATTACAGATAGCCATTGCAGTGGGTAAAGCATGTGATGAGGTGGCCGAGAGGTTAGGGTGATGGACTGCTAATCCATTGTGCTCTCCATGCATGGGTTTGTATCCCACTCTTGTTCCTGTTGCCATCTTCCTAGGGGCAGCATGGTGGCTCAGTGGTTAGCACTGCTGCATCACAGTGCCAGGGACCTGGGTTCAATTCCAGACTTGGGCAACTCTCTGTGTGGAGTTTGCATGTTTTCCCTGTGTCTGCATGCATGTCCTCGAGGTACTATGGTTTCCTGCCACAATCCAAAGATGAGATATGCAGGGCTATAGGGAGATGGTTGGGGGAGGGGGGAATGGGTCTGGATGGGATACTGTTTGGAGGGTTAGTGTGGACTTGATGGGCCAAATGGCCTGCTTCCACACTGTAGGGATTCTATGTTCTATGATGTAAAGATTACATAGCATTGTTTCCAAAGTGAGTGCAAGATGTCCGTATTGGATTTTAGAATGGCTTAGATTTGTTCTATCAACAGTTAAACAGGCATGTTTTCCGCTGTTTGTTATATGTTGAAAAAGGTTATCAAACCGTAAAAATGCAATCTGTTGCCTGAAGCTGCTTCAAACTGAGTGCATAAATGTCATCCCTGTTTTAAAATCTTTTCTCTCGTAGCATAGTCAGAGATAATCATATTACATCTACACATCTATTTAGTTCTCATACATTTAGATTTCAGTACTTTCGTTACCCATCTGGGTAACTTTAAAAGGTGAGGTGTGTCACATTGATAGCTCTGCTTTTATAGAAACAGTTACAACTTTTAAAAAATAACTGGATGCTCTCATTGCCTTTTCATCTGTTTCTCCTCTAGTGCAACATTTCTCAGCTGGATCTTCCAGACCTTTGGGACACGTTGGAGAGAGATTTGAATATAGATTTAGATTTAATCTGAATTTAGATTGAATACATATGTTGCTTTGGATTTGAAATATCAAAATTCAGATTCATTCTTTTGTTGACAATGTCTGAGTCTTTTTCTAAAAATATGCTTAAGGCTTGAGCACAAAATGCAGCCTGTGTGGGTGGTGCCCTCTCAGAGGTGCCACCTTTTAGAGAAAACATTAATTACTCTGTCTGCCCTTTCAAGGGGCATGTAGATTCTATGACAGAGTGGTAGGCAAGGTCTGCCTGGTATCCATGTAGGGTGACCATCTCCAGTCTTGTACCAATCAATCTGATTGTTAGCCAGTCTGGCCAGATAGAAATAGCAGATGTCATTACTGGAATCATAGAATTCCTACAGTGTGAATGGCAAGCCATTTGGCCCATTGAGTCCACACTGACCCTGCCCAGACCCACCCCTGGCCTACCCTATTGCTGTAAACTTGCATTTCCCATGGCCAATCCATCTAACCTGCACATGTTTGGACTGTGGGAGGAAACCGGAGCACCCAGAGGAAACCCATGCAGACACAGGGAGAATGTGCAAACTCCACACAGTCAGAGGCTGGAATTGAACCCAGGTCCCTGGCGCTGTGAAGCAATAGTGCCAATCATAGTGCCACTGCGCTGCCTTTTATGTCTGGTATTTTGTGCCCTTAGTGGAACATCTGCTGAAATGTGCTTTTATCCCATTCCCTGTCTGGAACTTTCTCACAGTGACTGGGACATGAGAAAAGAGGTGTTTCTCATATTTTCCTTATTTCCATCATTCCCTCTCACTTATTCCAAATGGGCCTTTTGTATCTTGAACCCCGATGGATCTCTGTATGTGACGATGCCGCCCCTATACGTGCTGACATCATCCCCGAATGTTGTCATGGTAGCCGGTATCAATGGTTTCCAATGCTAGCCCACCTGATGGCCAGAACATACCAAAAATGTGGGTTGGATCCACCTTATCGTTTTTAGGGTTCAACCAGCCCTTCCCCTGACCTCACAATATCTGATAGAGTGTCTACAGGGAGGTGCAAAGATCCATGCCAGAATTGAGGGTCACAGGCCTTTAAAGTCTTTGTGTTTTGGATCACCCCCTTTTCAGTGTTATTGGAAATATCATATACTGTGCTAAAGTGAAGCCACAAATAGTATCCATGATGATGACCTGAAATTATATGTGCATGACAGAATGTTCACTTTTATGCATAATACAACAGTTGCAATTATGAAATGAAGAGATAGATTTCCAGAGAATGTGACAGGTTGGAGGTTACCTGTAGATGAAATTTAATCGGAGAAATGTGAAGTAATGCATTTTGCAACAAAGGTCAAGGCCAGGCAAGTTAAGCAAAAGATATTCTAAAACAGGTGCAGAAAAGAGGGATCAAGGGAACGATTTAAAAAGTGACAGGGCAGGTTGAGAAAGCAGTCAATGAAGCACATAGGATTCTTAACAACTTTAGAAATTGAGACTTGGTGTCCAAAGCAAGGAGGACATGGTGAATCTTTATAAAACACTGGTTCAGCCTCAACTAGATTATTACATCTAATTCCAGCCATCACACTTTAGAAAGGATGTGAAGACCTTAGAGATGGTGCAGAAAGGATTTACAAGAATAGTCCCAGACAAGACGGACTTCAACTAAAAACTAGATTGGAGAAATTGAAAATGTTCTCCGTGGAGAAGAGAAGCTGAGAAGAGATTTGACATTGGTGTCCAAAATAACAAGAGGCCTAGACAGAATAGGTAGGGAGGAACCTTTATCACTGGTTGAAGGGTCTTAAATCAGGCAAAACAGATTTAAGGTGAATGACAAAAGAACCAAACAAAATGAAAACAGAAACTGTTGCAGCCACCAAAAGATTAGAATCTGGAACGTACTGTCTGAGAGTACAATGAAGTTAGATTCAATTGTGGATTTTAAAAGGGTTATTTGGTTAATAATGTGGCCAACCAACAAGAGCATTGTTGTCAGGGGTAACTGAGTGAGAAGTGAGTGGAAGTGAGCTGTGCAGGCCCCTTGCTCCTGCTCCTCCTGTCTCCAGGCCTCAGCTTCCTTCTCTCGCTGTGTTGTTGCTACTCGGTCTTATTCTCTATTCTGCTTTTTCCATGCTCTCACTGTTTTGCGGCTCCTGATCTCCCCATCCTCCTCAAGCTCTCTCAGTGCTACGCTCATGCTTTTTTGGTATGCTGTTCTTTTCTGGCTTCTGCTTTCTCTGAGATCCTATTTCCTCCAAATTCCCAAGAAAGATTGAAATTTCCTGAAGTCTAAAGCAGGCTATGATTTCCAAATCATAAAGTGTTCCCTTTTAAAATACATTCATGAAAATGTTGTAGGACGGAAGTACTTTGCTCAAGTAGGGCTGCAGTTAAGTCAAAATTATGCAAAATGTACGCTTTGTGTAATGGATTCACTTGTGTGGAGTGAGTAAGCTTGAGAGGCCTTCGTTAATCAAATTTCAAAAAATCTCGTAGCTGACATAATTCTATAAAAGTACCTGCATTCATTTTGTATCTTTCACAACCATCACCTTCTCAGAGGAATATGGGAACACAGGAATGGTGATTCGGATGAGCAATGGCTGCCGCCTCATCTATTGACAACCAGATCCCACCAATGATTCAAAGTTAACAACCTCATGATTCTGAAGTAACTAACAACCAAATGAAGGTACTTAGTTAAACTTGTAATGCGGCTTAGTTTTAGATTTGCTAGACGTTACATATATGGATACGAAGGAACTGGATCTCTGCAAACAAAAGGAATTTGTTCAAGTCCTGCGCCTTTTACCCAAAAAGATACACCAGGATTTTGCGATGACTGGAGGGTTTGAGTTATAAGCTTTTTCATTTATTCATCGGGCGAATGTGGCATTACTTGCTGGACCAGCATTTATTGTCCCTAGTTGCTGTTGAGAAGGTGATGGTGAGCTGTCTTCTTGAACTGCTGTGTTCTATTTATTTAAAGGAGACTCAGCGTACTCACTGGAGCATTGAAGGTTGAGGGGTGATCTTATAGAGGTTTATAAAAACATGAGAGGCATAGATAGGGTGAATAGCAAAGGTCTTTTTCCTCAGGGTAGGAGAGTCCAAAACTAGAGAGGCTAGGTTTACGGGGGAAAGACTTAAAAGGGACCTGAGGGATAATGTTTTCACACAGAGGATGGTGTGTATGTGAATGAAGTACAAGAGGAAGTGGTAGAGGCTGGTACAGTTATAATATTTAAAAGACGTTTGGACAAATACATGAATAGGAAAGGTTTAGAGGGCTATGGGCCAAACGCAGTCAAATGGGACAAAAACAGAAGTTGCTGGAAAAGTTCAGCAGATCTGGCAGCATCTGTAAATGAAAAAACAGAGTTAACGTTTTCGGTCTGGTGACCTTTCCTCAGAACTGGCCAAATGGGACTAGTTTACTTTGGGAAACCTGAACAGCATGGACAATTTGGACCAAAGGGTCTGTTTCCGTGCTATATGACTCTATGACTCAATGACTCTACGAGGAGCTTGAGGAGCAAATATCCCCTGTTGCTTTCTCTATGACAACCTTTAAAGAGTGACTTTTTCTCCTGTAGTATTAACTGTTGTGATCATTTGTAACGTGGCATTCTTGCATTTTGTCCTGATCAGTTCAAGATGAATGTTTCAGCTATATGACACTCTTTTCAATAACAGATTTGAAATGTTTCTTCATCAATACATAGTCAACACAAAACTTGCCAATATAACAAAATCGCTTGAAGAGCAATTGAATAAATGACCAAATAATCTTGTTTGAATGGTATTGGCTGAAGAGGGAATGTTGACTGCAACACCAAGAAAGCTCTCAGCTTTTTCAAAATATTTCCATTGGCTAGTTACTTTACATGAATGACAACTCCTCTGAAATTACAGTCCTCTCCAGTGAATCTATGCAATTCTGAAGTACATCTGGAGCCCAGAAAATTTTGATTCAGAGGCAAAATATTTTAGAGTCCAGAAATTTCATTGGACATTAGCTGATGGCAATATAGATGTGAGCGGTTGTTATTGATATCAACAATTGATTCTATTCAATATAGGGGTTCCATAAATCTGTATATTGGATATGTAGCTGCTTTTTAAAAATTTTTTAATCAGGGGAATGTGGCATTACTCACTGGACCAGCATTTATTGTCCCTAGTTGCTGTTGAGAAGGTGATGGTGAGCTATCTTCTTGAACTGCTTGTTTAAAGGAGACTCAGGGTGCTGTTGGAGATGGAGTTCCAGGATTTTGGTCTAGTGATTCTGAAGGTGATATATTTCCAAGTCTGAACAGTCAGTGACTTACTTGCAGATGGTGATGTTCCCATGTATCTGCTGCCCTTATCCTTCTAGATAGTGGTGGTTATGGGTTTAGAAGGTGTTGTCTAAGGATCCCTCATGAATTCCTGTGCATCGTTTAGATAGTACATTCTGCTGGTACTGAGCATTGATAGTGGAGAGACTGAATATTTGTGGATGTGCTGCCAATAAAGTATGCTGCTTTATCCTGAATGGTGTCAAACTTCTCGATTGTTGTTGGAGCTGCACTCATCCAAGTAACTGAAGAGAATTTCATCACGCTCCTGACTTGTCAATGGTGAACAGGCTTTGGGAAGTCTGGGATGGGGAGTTACTTGTTGCAGAATTCCTCGCCTCTGACCTGCTCTTGTAGTCACAGTACAGTTCAGTTTCTCGTCAATGGTAATCCCCAGCTTTTGATAGTGGGGAATTCAGCAACGGTAATGATGATATCAAGGAGTTATGGTTGGATTGTCTTTTGTTGGAGATGGTTATTTATGTCGTGCAAATGTTACGTGCCACTTTGCATGCCAGACCTGGATATTGTGCAGGTCTTTGTGCATTTGAACATGGACTGGTTTAGTATCTTTTTTTTGGTCATTTCTTTATCCATCCCATTGAGTTAATACATCAAGAGGCACTTTGTAGTGTCACTCAATTCCCTGGAATTTCTGTTTATTCATTTTTTCTGATTTTCAATTATTTAAGTACCAAAATTTTTTACAGTAATTGTTCTTGGGGGGGGGGGGGGGGGGGGGGTAGCGGGGGGGGGGGGGCGAAGTACGGGGAGGAGTACAAGGAGATCAGGATTAGAAATTTTGCCTGCAGTTGGAAGAAAACTTAAGAACAGGAGAAACTCCTCGAGTGTGTTTGAATGGCTGGCTGTGAACAAACTAACTCGATATACTGGAGGGATTTGAAACAGACACAGCTGTTACAGTTTCACTAGTCCCTCTTCAAATGTTGTACATCAACTCAATGACATTGATGATCCTAGCACTAGGAAGCAGAGTAAAGTCCCAGATTTATGTCTGTCTCTTTCCTTATCTGTAGAATTTTCAATCACTATTACTTTCCCTATCTTCCTCCTGCCCCTGTACAGCTGATCCAACCATGTTACTGTAGACTTGACTCAGTCTACACTCCCTAGAGAATCCATTACTCTTATCAGCACTCAGAACTGAATATCAGTTGGAGAATGAGGTGCACTCTGTGGCAATGGAACTTTCTCAGTTAATACCTCGTTTGTAAGAAGCATCTATGAAAATCTACCTCTGCATTGATACTTCTAACTCTCCTTCTCCACCACTTTATTACATTATGACAGATCCCCCAGCTATTTTAATTAAAGTGAATTAAATTTATTACCTTGCCAGCTTTAGTGGTATTTGTGCTGACTCACGATCGAATGAGAAATGGCTTTAATTATTTCAGCAAATTGTTCGAATAAAATTATGGACTAAATTACACTTCAAGTTCCATCGAGGTATTAAAATATCCCTTAGATTTGTACCATTGTGCTCTAAGGTAATGCTTGGCCATATTGTGCATTGTAAATGTTCATATAGGCAGGTAACTTCATGCAGGGTTTGTGAAATTCAAGAAAATTGTAAGATGATCTGTGAACTGAAACAAAACATTCTACTTACCTGGAAAAAAATAGAACAGGCTAATGTTTTTCATCACTTGGTAAGGATGATGCCAGGGGTAGAGGGTTTGAGCCATAGGGAGAGGCTGAATAGGCTGGGGCTATTTATCCTGGAGCATCTGAGGTTGAGGGTTGACCTTCTAGAGGTTTATAACATCATGAGGGGCATGGGTAGGGTGAATAGTCAAGGTCTTTTTCCCAGGGTAAGGGAATCCAAAACTAGAGGGCATGGGTTTAAGGTGAGAGGGGAAAGATTTAAAAGGGACCTGAGGGGCAACTTTGTCACACAGAGGATGGTGCATGTATGGAACGAACTGTCAGAAGAAGTGGTGGAGTCTGGTACAGGTATCTGTACCAGACCCCAACTTTAAAAGGTATCTGAATGGGTAGATGAATAGGAAGGGTTTAGAGGGATATGGGCCAAATGGGACTTATCTAGTCTGCATGGATGAGTTAGACCAAAGGGTCTGTTTCTCTACTGTACAGCTCTATGACTCTATGACTTCTCAACTACTCTTTTTGGAGAAAGAAAGCAGAGTTAATGTTTCAAGTCCAGATATCCTTCTTCAATTGGTTTGGTATATACTAGATGACATGTTCCTGAGCTATAGGATCAGAGAAGGTATCTTGCTTAGTGTGTTCAGGGAATGGGTTGGGTGGTGTGTAGTGGGGCAGAGTCAGGAGGGTAGTGGTGGGGAGAGGTGAGGTAGGGTGGGGTAATATTGGATAAGTTGCTGGTGGGTGGGATAATGGTGGGTGCTATGGGATAACGGTAGAGAAGAATGGCAGTGGTAAGGTGATGGGTGGCCTGGAGTGTGAAAGCTGGGTGGGGTGGGTGTAATGGTCCAATTGGTGGCATGTTGATATGAGGTGTGGGAGAATGTAGAATGCTGAAGAAATTTATTAAAATTCTTGAAATGATTCATGAACATGCACACTAAAAGATTAGGTTTGAAATATTCCTCTAGTTCTTTGGCTTTACCGAGGCCCATAATTACTATCATATTAATGATGGGAGAATTATCCCAAAGTAAGGTCATTTGTGCCATTTAAGTGCAGAACCTATAAGAAATTAGACACATTTGATTCAATATTTCCAACAAAATTGATTTCCAACAAAAATTGCTGCATGTGGAATTGTCACACCCCGAAAAATGTTGAAAAATTGACAAAATGGCAATGGAAAATCTAGCGTTCTCTGACTAAAGCTTTTCTAAATTCAAAATGGACATTTATTGCTCCTGAGGAGGTGATGATGGACCTTCTTCTCGAACTCCTGCAGTGATGTGTTGAAGGTCTCTCAGCGACAAATGAATTATTATCTTCAGGAGGTGTGTTGAGAGGAAAGTATTTTGTCTTAATCTGATGTACTATCACTGTCACTGTTTCCTGGTGCACTTTGCTGAAAGCCTTTAACGGTAAAGATGTAATTGTTCTTAATACAGTGTTAATTCTTAGTAAATAACGAAAACTGTCAGAATATATGTTATTGCTTCATTAAACCTACTTTTTCAGTAGTAAATTCCTATAATTGCCGATAAAACATTTGTTTTAAAACATTAAATCATGATGTATGATGTATATAATGCTGATAGGTCACTATAACTTTTTTATTTGAAGTGTAAAATGCCACTTCATCTTGGATAAATTATTTGGTTCATTAAGCTACTGTTAAAAGAGACAATATATAACAATGCAGATATGCCAAGACGTATAGGGCTAGACTTTTAAAGTGTTAAAAGTGGGTCAAATTATAGAAAAGGTGAGATGATGAGAGAGGCCATTCTTCTAACAGTCGCTGGTGTTCATGCTGATTAATGATTCTGACTTTTCCACCTCACAATAATCTCTCACAGACGAATGAAGATCAACTCTACAATATTAGCTCGATTTAGTTAATGAAAGTTTAATCTTTTATGCTCTAAAAGCTGAATTTTATGGCCAGAAAGTGAGTAGACATCCCTCTCGATCTACTAAAAAAATTGGTTGTCATCTATCTAGAATAAGACGGAAGTCGAGTCGGGCCAAAATTCGTAACCCACACCCCCCAGCCCCCACCCCACTGCCTTGTGAAACAGGTCAATTATGACCTCGCTGCAGCAATGAAAGTGCTAATTCACCACTATTTGTTGTAATGTGTGCAATTTGCTGTGAGATTCACACAATTAAGGCTCAAATGGTCTCCTCCTGTTCCTATGAAACATTCCCTGCAGGAAGTACACTGTTTTGTAAAAAGAGGATGAAAGGAAATAAACAAAGTGAATGTGAAGGATGGCAAAAATTAAACTCCAGGCAAAATAAATGATCCTAATACTGGAAAGTTAATTTTGGTGAAACGGCTATTGGATTGGGGCAGGTTAATTATACATTATGAATGATTAAATTATTGTCCATTACATAAGTATTGCAATTCAGACATCTGCTTTAGTGCAAAAAACTAGGCTTTTTTAATAAACAATTTGAATTATTTGTGCAATGTCTAAACTCTGATATTAAACAAACATTTGTTCAGTAATTGTTGAGCTTTTACTCAGGTCATGCAAAAATACCAATGATACTTCTATCAAAATGTGTTTAGCAAATCTTTTTTATAAGGTTGGGGAATTGGGGTCCAGAGTATGACACAGTACTGCAATAAAGCAATTCATTTCAGGCTTTGGCATCAGATTTTACTCATTACCTGAGTTGAAGCTGTGTTTCTAATACAGAAGTCCTATGAAATAGTGATAAATTCCACTGCGCCAAAAGTGGCAGACTCAAGTGTGCAGTGGTTGAACAGTTACAATTTGGGTTTCTTTATGCTGGAAATCCGAAACAAGCACAGAGAATGGTAGGGAAACTCAATAGGTCTAGCATTATCTGTGGACAGAGAAACAGTGTTAACATTTTGAGTCTGGTATGACACTTTTCAGTTCGACATGGGTTGGCCTGTAAACTCCACAACAACAGCAGGAGCCCATCCCCTGTAGCAGTGGGTGCGAAGGGTTGCATTGCTTCATTGGTTTGTGGGCAACTTGATGTGAAGTGGAGAACTGCATGTGGGACACCCTGCTACCAAATTCTAGAGCTACTGATTGTGACAGTGTTGTCAGCCACGGTTTAGTAGACACACACTCACCTCTCAATCAGTGGCTTCTCAATCCTACTCTGACACTCAGAAGCAAAATGTAGGCTGACCCTCCAGCACATTGTAATGCTGTACTTTTAAAAATACCTTTGTGGAATGTGGGGGTTTCTGCCTGGGCCAGCATACCGTGCCCTTGAGAAGGTGGCGATGAGCTGTCTTCTTGAAACACTGGAGACATTCTGTGGGAGGAACTATCACTCAGATGATTAACTGAAGATCTGTCTGTCTCCTCAGCTGGACATTAAAGATCATGTAGAATTATTTGGCGAGTTCCTCATGGCGTTCTGAGCAATATTTATCCTTCAGTCAACATCAATTTTAAAAAAAAGTGACAATTTTCTCCCCAATCTGTGTCCAATTCCCTGCCACCATTCTTGCCATCGTCGCTAGACTTCCAAATATTGAATTGATTATAATGACAATGTGAGGTTGTGCAAGGTGACAGATAAATATAAATATTTCTTTCTGTTTTATTTTCTTTCAAATATATTAAAGGCATTCCAGGAAGATTGGTAAGTCAGCAGAAATTTGGCAGATTGAGTGGGAAAACACAAGATTGAGCTTTGGCAGGAAGCATTCAAAAGCAGACTGTTACTTAAGGAGAGGGAGTCTACAGAATGCTGCAGAATGGATATCTGGGTGTTCTTGTATATGAGTCATAAAAAGCTGGCAAGCAGATACAGCAAGTAATTGGGAAGGCTAATGCAATGCATTTACTGCAAGGAAGGTGGAATATAAAATTTATGAAGACTGTGCAGGGTGAATTGGAGAAATGCTTTGGCACATAGTGTACTGGCTGGCTTGTAGTCATGCGATCTACACCATTTCTGTAAGTACTTTTGTTTTCCTTTGTGGCAGATATTAAAACACATTGTTTAAAAGACAGGGCATGAGTCAGACCGGAGTATTGTGCACACTTAAAAAGATAGAAAGTAGGAGCAAGAGTAGACCATTCAGCCCCTTGAGCCTTCTCCACCATTCAATATGGTCATAGCTGATCATCCAACTCTGTAGCTTGTTCCTGCTTTCTCCCCATACCCTGTGATTGCTCTCGCCTGAAGATCTATATATAACTCCTTCTTGAAAATGTTCAGTGTTTGGGCTTTCTGTAGCTGAGAATTCCACAGGCTCACCACTCTCTGGGTGATCAAATTTCTCCTCATCTCAGTCCTAAATGGCCAACCCCATATTCTTAGCCTGTGACCCCTGGTTCTGGACTCTCTGGTCATCGGGAATATCCTTCCTGCCTTTACTCTGTCCAGTTCTGTTAGAATGTTATAGGTTTCTATGAGATACCACAACATTCTTTTAAGCTCCATTGAATAAGTGCTAACTGATCCAGTCAGCTGGATCTTGGCATACTTGGATTGGAAGCTGTAATGATTTGAATGAGGCCAGATGGATCTCATTGACTATGAGTTCCCTGATTAGGGGTTTTTAACCTGGGCTAATCAGGGAGCCTTGGCTGACAGATATAATCAGAAGTATCAGGGATTCTCAATACTCCAGGGATTTGCTCTGAGCTAGCTGGTCAGAGTCCATGTACTGTGCATGTGTAAATAAAAGGAGACATGGTGATGAGATACTCGTCTCTGTGGAATTATTTCAGAAGAAATTCAGAGAAAGTTCACCAGACTGATTCCTGCAATGAGGGGGCACTTTCATTTGAGGCAAGTTTGAGCAGGTTGAACATATACTCATCAGTGTTTAGGGGAATGGGAGGTGAAACAAATAAGCTTTTAAGGGGCTTTGAAGGATAAATGCTGAGAAGATGTTTAATCTAAAAATAGATGTTACAGTTTATAAATAACGGGTGTTACAGACAGAGATGAGGAGGAATTAGTTGAGTCAGTGTTTACGTTGGGTTGTTGTTGTTTGAAATTCTCTTCCCCATTGAGTAGAGGAAGCTGGATCATTTATTAGATCGAAGGCTGGGTCTTATTGATTTCCTTATCATTCAAAAATCAAAGATTATGGATTTAGTCAGGAAATTGGAGATAAGGCCAGAATCAGATCAACCATGATTTTACTGAATGATGGGGTAGGCTCAAAGAACTGAATGGGCTACTACATCTTCTGTTTCTTGCATAAAAGGAACTATTGGTGTAAACAAAGCCTTGAATTAACTTCAGGATGTTCCAGCATATGTTGGAATTAATATGATGTACTGAATGGCCTTTCCTTGTGCAATGAATCTCTGTGGTTTTTATACTATTTTATTGTATGAGGACTGGAGTGATCAGTGTGGCAGAATGCAAAAGCTGAGAGATTAGTTGTTTGAAGAAGCCGAGAGACAGCCTGTTTGTGGAGAAAGATTTCTACATTTGTAACACATTCATGGGAAGTCTATTGCTTTAATAGAAAGATCAGGATAGATGTAGCTCTTTGAGGAGAAATGTCAAGTCAGCCAAAGTTTATTGTACAGTGAATTGGAAAAAGAACATTACAGAAAAAAATACATGATGGTTCAGAATCCCTAAAGTTCTGAAACGGTCCAAACAATTTTAAATTCCATTTCTTCAGATTGTCTCGAGAGAGGTCTTGCTATTGGAAATAAGTTGAACAATTTCCACTGCTTTCAGCAAACTATAAAATGTGCGTTGCACATTTATTTGACATTAGAGGCCTTTAGGAGGGTGATTTACAATGATCCAAACTATATGCAGGATTTTGAAATCTGTTGAGTGTTGTTCTGGTTTAAATAGGAACAGATCACTCACTGGTGTTAGATTTTCTCAGTGCAATTCCTCTAAGAGAGTGGAAAATACGGGCCATAGTTCCTTTTCACAAATGAGATACTGTTGTGACTGGTCTCTGATATGATTTATTTTGTTGCTGATGTTACTCTTACTTTTCTTTCACTCTGGTTATTTCCCTTACTCTCATTTCTCTTTGCCTTTAATCCTACTTAAGCTTTTAAAAAATGTATAACCTTTGATTTGATGTGGAGATCACTGGCAAGGCCAGCACTTGTTGCCAACCTCTCCTAAAGTAGGCTTAGAATATAAAACACAGAACAGTACAATGCAGAACAGGCCCTTTGGCCCACGATATTGTACTGAACATGACACCAAATCAAACTAATCCCTTCTGCCTGCCCTTGGTCCATATCCCTCCATTCCTTGCGTATTCATATGCTTATCTAAAAGTCCCTTAAATGCCCCTATCGTATCTATCTCCACCATCACCCCTGGCAGCACTTTCCAGACTGCTACTACTGTCTGTGTAAAATAACTTGCCCCTCACATCTCGTTTGAATTTAACCCCCTCATCTTAAATGCATGCCCCTTGATATTAGATATTTCAACTCTGGGAAAAAGACTCTGACTATCTGTATATGTCATAGTTTTATAGACTTCTATCACATCCCTCCTCAGCCTTCCCTGCTGCAGAGAAAACAAACTGGGTTTTTCTAGTCTCTCCTTATAGCTCATACCCTCTATTTCAGGCAGCATCCTGGTAAATCTCTTCTGCACCCTCTGCAAAGCCTCCACATCCTTCCTGTATTGTGGTAACTCACCATCTATAAGTCACAAATCAGGAGTGTGATGGAATACTTCCCATTTGCCTGCATGAATGCAGCCCCAACAACACTCAAGAAGCTTGACACCATCCAAGACAAAGCAGGCCGCTTGATTGGCACCACATCCACAAGCATCCACTCCCTCCATCACTAACACTCAGTAATAGCAGTGTGTATACAGCAAGATGTACAAGATGCACTGCAGAAATTCACCAAAGATCCTCAGACAGTACCTTTCAAACCCAAGACCACTTCTTTCTAAAAGAACAAGGGCAGCAGACATATGGGAACACCACCACCTTCAAGTTCCCCTCCAAACCATTCACTATCCTGACTTGAAAATATATTGCCGTTCCTTCACTGTTGCTGGGTCGAAATCCTGGAATTCCCTCCCGAAGCGCATTGTGGGTCAACCTACAGCAGGTGGACTGCAGCAGTTCAAGAAGGCAGCTCACTCCCACCTTCTCAAGGGGTAAATGCTGGCCAGCCAGCGACATCCACATCCCACAAAATGAACAAATAAAAAATAAAAAAAAGAATTGAATGCAATACTCTAAGTATGGCCTCACCAAAGTCTTATGAAGCTGCAACATGACATCCTGACTCTTGTACTCAATTCCCTCCCACCCTGATCAGAAAAGGGAAGGGAATTGAGTACAAGAGGCTTGATAGACTATTCCCAAGGGTAGTAACCATATTGCTGTGGAATCACATGTAAACCACACTGAGCACTGATAGTAAGCCTTCCCTGAAGGACATTAGCAATGAGTGATGGTTTCCAGGTCACCGTTACTGAGGAAAGCTTTCAATAACCAAATTTGATATCCAACATGTGCTATGATGGGATTTAAAAGCTTGTCCCTAAATTTTTAGTTTGGGTAGCTAGTCCAGTGACGTTGCTACTGTGCCAATGTCCTCCACAACATTTTATGATCCTGGAGGTTGTGATTGTGTGTTCCTGTGGGGGATGGCATAGGGGGTTAACAGGGAATGGCATTTAATTTACAGTAAGGAGCAGGAAGCAGTACCCATTACCTTCCTGACTGCCCTGTTAGAGATGGAAAAGGTCAAGGTTAGTCTTCACACCCGAGGCCAATTGAGAGTCTTAAGTGGGCACTTAAGTAGGCATCCTCTAACAGTGACACTTGGCTCCATGCCATGTGGGAAGCTGCTAGGTGTACCCTGGCAGATTCACTGAGGGTTTGAACAGAGGCAGAGGGTGAGGGTCTGATGTAGATAGTCCAGAACAGGCACCCTGCCTGCCACAGAGGATGTCACTAGAGCTTCCTCTATGGGAAGAACACCCTTGCTTGCCACGCTGACTCTTTCCCCATCCTTGCCAAGGCATGCCTCATTGACTCTAGTGCGACCGTCCCACTTGTCTTTATTCCAGGCCTGCAGAAGTGCTCCAGGTACATGAAAATATAGACATAGGAACATTTGAAAAAAGAGCAGAAGGAGATCATTTGGCCCCACAGTCCTGCTTCACCACTTAATAAGATTAAGTCTGATCTGTCTGTGATGCTAAATGGGATGGACTTCAAACAGATCCAGCAATTCAAGACTGGGCATCTATGAGGTACTTTGGACCATCAACATCAGCAGAATCATACTTCAACACAATCTGTAACCTCATGGCCTGGCAAATCCCCCACTCAGCCATTACCGTCAAGCCAGGGGATTAACCCTGGTTCAATAGAGAGTGCAGGAGGGCAGGCCAGGAGCAGCACCAGGCATATCTAACAATGAGGTGTCAACCTAGTGAAACTACAACACAGGATTACTTACATACAAAAAGTGCCAAGTGGATGACCAAATTTGGCCTCCTCCAGTGATCCCTAGCATCACAGATGCCAATTTTCAGCCAATTTGATTCACTTCATGTGATATCAAGAAACATTTGCAGGCATCGGATACTCCAAAAGCTTGGGCCCTGATAACATTCCAGTAATAGTACTGAAGACTTGTGCTCCAGAACTTGCTGCTCCTCCAGCCAAGCTGTTCCACAACAGTTACAACAATGACACTGTAGACAAATCCAAGCCAGCCAATTCACCCTTATCAGTCTACTCTCAAACATGAGTAAAGCAATGGAAGGTATCATAAACAGTGCTATCAAGCAGAATTTGCTTAACAATAGTGTCAATTGGCACCACACAAGTGCCAGGCAATAACCATCTCCAAAAAGAGAGAATCTAACCATCTCCCTTCACAATCAAATGGCATCACTGTCACTGAATTATGAGCATCATGGGAGTTGCCACTGACAGGAAACTAAACTGGATGAGTTAGATAAGCCCTGTGGCAACCAGAGCAGGTCATATACAAGGAATCTTGCAGGGAGTAACTCACCTCCTGACTCCCCATATCATGTCAACCATCTATGAGGCACAGGTCAGAAAGTGACAGAATAATCTCCACTTGTCTGGATGAGTGTATTTGCAACAATACTCAAGAAGCTTTACACCACCAAGGACACCAGCCTGCTTGTTTGGCACCACATATACAAACATTCAGTCCCTCCATCATTGATGCTGAGCAGCAGAAGTGTGTACTGTTGTGACACAGAGAGAGACAGCTGAATCAAAGCAGCCTTTCTACCTCTGTATTCACAACACAGTAAAATTAAACTGTTCAGGACCCCCAAATAGTCACTCCAATGGTTCCTAACCAGACTTTTGAAAAAACAGCCCCAGACTTTGCAACTAAGCAAGTTGTAGAAATTGGTTTTGTACCTTAAGGAAAAAGAAAACTTAACAATTTATAAAATACAGCATAACGTTAGCAGAGAGAAAATTTAAAAAACACAGTAAGATGATTAATGTCTGTGCTTTAAACCGTAAACATTTGTTTTCAGTTCCCATTCACCCAAAAGATAGACAGACAAACAAACACACTTAAGGGATAATTTAAATGAAAACAACAAAACTAGTCAGATGACTTAAATGTTTTTATCACAAATGTAATTTCGCAGGCATAAATGTGGACTCCTTGGCTGCTTTTTTGAAATCACCTTCTCAGTTCATCCAGGCTAACACAACAAGACTTCTAACTCAGCTGCTACTTTTTGTGCTTCCAGAAGCTGGTATATCAGATATAAGCAGGGAGCTTTCAATTCTTCATGCTGTTTCAGCAGTAGCCCAGAACTATCTCTTAAAAAAACATAGCTTAAAATAAACTTTAATTCTGGTTCCACCTTGATTGACTGATCAACTCCTTCTGAGGTCTCAATTACCATTCAGCAATGGCCCTTTGCTTGATCATAGGGTCTCTTCAAGACTTGTCAGAACCAATTCCCAGGTACTGACCTTGCTAATAGACACGCCTGATATCTATTCCAACACAATTACCTTCCTGGGAGTTGCAGTGTCTATCAGAAGCTTTTTAATCAAGGCTCAACCTGCACTTAGCTTCCTGACCTGCCCTCACAAACAAACAAAGCTTGTTTAGTCTGTTCTTTTCTTTTAACAGAAGCTGTGCCAACATCCACAAATTATTTCCAGCTCATAAGTCAAAGCTGATAAAAGAATAAAGATAAATATAATGAAATATCAGCGAGGGTTCGAACAGTACTGTCTGCAAGATGCACTGCAGAAATTCATTGATGCTCCTTAGACAATGCCTTCCAAACCCACAACCACTTCCATCTAGAAGGACAAGGGCAGCAGATACATAGGAATACCACTACCTGTAAGTTTCCATCCAAGCAATTCACTATCCTGACTTGGAAGTATATTGTTATTCCTTCAGTGTCACTGGATCAAACTGATAGAACTCCCTCTCCAACAGAACTCTGGGTGTCCCTAAAATAAATGGAATGCAGCAATGCAGCACTGCCTTCTCAAGGGCAATAAGGGCTGGGCAATAATTGCCGGCCAACCTTGCAACACCCACATCCCGTGAATGAATTTAAAAAACTGGTCTTTATTGTTCGTGTATTTCCAGTTATTTTATCTCTGCTCCTGCCTGCGATTCCCTGACCCTCTCAGCAGTACAACCCCCACTTCCCCAGTACTGGTTTTAGAAGCCCACCAACCAGAACCCATTTCCTATCTCCTACACCAGCCCTTGAGCCATATATTACCCTCTCCAACGTTATGTACTTTATGTCAATTTACACATGGCTCAAGAACTCCTCACACTGGCCACTGTTGATGGCACAGGTAGTGAAAAGCTGATGGCCATCTGGTTGATTTCCTGGAGGCAGGATCTTTGCTTCCAAAAACCTGGGAACCTTGATGGCAAGCAGGTACATGCTGGATTGGGATTTAATCTAATTGGGACTGCTGCTAATGGCAATGGCAGGGATGCCAAAAGTTTTCCACGAGTTAGTAAGGCCATTACATTCAACCCTATGTGAGAAAAGCTGCATGAAGAAGGATTAATGGACAGAACATGCAGACGTAAATCTGTTCCCTTTATAAAATCAAAAATCTGCCCTTAGTTTTTTTATGCCATTATAAATTCCATTATCCACACTGATAGGAAAATACTCCTAAATTAACTTGTTAATGCTGTTGTTGTAGAAAGGTGTGAGGGTCTGAAAATTTTAAAACCTTAACCACCAGCCACTATAATGATGTTATATGGTCTCAGTGGGAGAACAGCTAAGGATCTTGAAGGAGGGAGGTCTAACATTTAGGTTCTTCTGTAAGTCTCTTTAATAATGCCTGTCATACCAAAATACCTAGTTGTTAGCATCCAATGAACTGTCTTGTTTGAGATCAGGTCCTCTGACAACGTGAATATTTTCCTTTATCACACTAGATCAAGTGAGTCCTGTAGATCCCTAGCCTGAAAGAGCATGGAGGCAGCAAATCTACCTTTTTATGAGCAGTTGTACAGAGAAATCAGAGAATATGATGAGCAATACCTAAAATGCCCTTGTTATGTAAATAGCCATGCTGCAGTTTCTTATTTGAGGGAAGAGGTGTTAATATGGTCTACTGACCAAGGCTTACTTACCAATTTTCCATTATATGTATGAAATTAGAGACTATTATTAGCAGGCAGTGCATACAGACATTAAATTAATACTTTTGATTACATATTGACTCTGCATGCACATGAAATAGAGTTCTTTGAAGGAGGTTAAAGACCCTATTATTTTGTGCTTATTCTCAGGAAATATGAAATTAGTATAAACACTAAAGTAACCAAGCTTTTCAGCTCCAGGAATTATCAAATCTCGCACTATGTCAGAACTCAGAATGATTCTGTTGGAACGGTTTTGATTACTTTGATATTGAAACAATATATATAAGGACAAAAATGCAAAATTGAAATGATTCATTACCAAAATCAACTGCTCCACTGGACAGTGCTGCATAGTTTTTAATTTCAATGAAGCAGCATTCATCATTAATTTTAAACAATCATAATTTGTACCCATTATTTCTGCATGTGCCATTTAGCTCAGGCGGTAACTGGAAGAGCAAAGGAATTTTTAAAAAACGTAATGAATTGTATCAAGAACAATGCACAGAGGAGAAACATATCCTTGAGTCATAGAATACAGCAGCAATGAAGGATGTAGTAAGATGAGGTTTATAGTCTTGTGAATGAACTAGAAAAGGCTTATTGCAGATAATTATGAACAAAGGGAAGTATCTTACTTACTTGGAGACTCACTTTGAAACTCGTAAAGCCCCTTGATTCTGCTCCATTTGACCTTTTGTCACTATAACACAGCTTCTTTTGTATATGCTCCCAAAAGGTGTACTTAGAGGAATAGTCCAATTCCCTGTTACTCTATACTGCCCCACCACCACTCTCCCTAAATTATTTTATGCTGTCCCTTTTTACTACTAACATTTAACCATGAACATTTAATGCTTCTATTCCATTTGCCCTCCCTAAGTCTGCATTGCTTGGGGGACTAATCACTGACATTACTCTCTGTTTTCGTGGAAAATGTGTAGGATGTATGTGTTCTCGTGTTCTTTCTTTTGGGGGCGCCAAAACATCGGTGAAGTGGAATGAGAGCCCCTGATGATCGCTCACTATTGGACTGTGACCGACATGAACACTTGAATGCAGCAGGAATGCAAAAAAAAACTTGATCCAAGGGTGAAGACTCCAGGAGTTTGCTGGTGCCACTGCCATTGTAGGTCAGATCTCAAATAATGACGAGACAGAGCACAGGAAAGAGATTGAGTGTTTAGCGGCATGGTGTAAAGACAACAATCTCTCCATCAACGTCAGCAAAATGGAGGAGCTAGGCATTGACTTTAGGAAACGGAGTGGAGGGCACGCCCCTGTCTGCATCAATTGTGCTGAGGTGGAGTTGGTCGAGACCATCAAGTTTCCAGGAGTGATGATCACCAACACTCTGTCCTGGTCCACCCACATCAAAGTGATATTCAAGGAAGAACAACAATGCCTCTACTTCCAAAGGAGGTGAAGGAAATTTGGAAATTCCATAAGAACACTTACCAATTTTTATAGATGGACCATAGAAAGCATCCTCTCTGGATACATCATAGCATGGAATGGCAACTGTTGTTCCCAAGGCCACAAGAAACGACAGAGAGTCGTGAACACAGCTAGCTGTCTCTAGATGGCTCTTGGGGTACAATGTAATATCCCTACCTCTAAGCCAGGAGACCTAGCTTCAGGTCCCATCTGCCCCGGGGTGTGGAATAACATCTATGAACAGATTAGGAAATATCTAACATCAGTGAGGCAGTTAGATTGTAATTATTCTTGTTGAGTTCCTCAGCTATTCAAGCTTGTTTGTAGATTTAACTTTAAATTTTGAAAGGCGTTCTATGACACCAAGAGATTTTGAGATATTGTATTATGATTCTCTTTACTAACTCACTCACAAGCGCTCTATGTTTACTATACCGTGTTTCCATTCATTCATTCATAAAACCACATTTCATTCATTCATTCATAAAACTGCATTTTTGTAGTACATTTTACTCTTACAAGATAAACTAAATTAAACATCCCTTCCTAGGCTGCCAACCCATTACTGTTTCTTTACACCTTTCAATTCTTATCGGCCCCACGCTGCAAGCAATGTTTAAACCTATTTCTGTATCAAAGGCTACCCCTGAATAAGTGTTAATACCGTAACCTACTCAGAACAATGCCATCCCTGCCATCATGTCTCCATAAACTCACTCGAAACTATGGAAAGGTTATAATAATAATTAGCCCTTAGTAACCATCTCTCAGGACCTGAATAGGCTGCAGGACATCAAACATTTTCCTCCACCAGCTTGTCCCCACAGTCTGCTGATTTTTATCTCTTCGAAATTTCCTTATACGTTTCCTATTTCTATAACAATGTATTACCTATTTCCAACTTTTATTTAGGACTACCATTTTGTACTAATTTATGGATTTATACTTTTAAAATACACATCAAATAGGGCCATTACAATCTTTGAGAAACTTAGTATCAAAACAGCGCTTCAGTGAAACTGCATGAATGAATTTGTAAGAATTTTCAAAACCGGCGATAGTAAATGAAATCTCATGACCCAGCTACGGGAGATCAGTTTAATATCCTCTATACTTTTAATTTGTACATGTATAATTTCTCACTTATTTAGATCATATAGGTGTAGTATTTTTACTAACATTACTGACTTTAAAGACAAAAGGATGGACACCTGTTAATTATGCAATCTCAGACCAGACAGACACTCTAATCGCATCAGGAGTAGTAGCCAGCATTTAGTATCTCCTGCTCCCCCAGGACAGATATCATGCAAACTTGTGTACAATAGATACAACTATGTAACACCATAGTGTTAAAATTTTAATGTATGTAAGAACTGTGTACAAAGAAGCTACTGTAAAACTGTAGTTTGGATTCCATCACTGCCTCGGACTGTTCTACTGCAGATGCTCAATACAGAGGCTATTCTCACCACTCACCGATCTAGGTTGTTATTGTACACAATCCCACAGGGTCAGTAAGATGGTCTTGTAGGTTTAGGCTGGAGAATCTCTCTTGTACGTTCAAGACTCGTTGATGGGTTTCTCTTGCAGCCTCCAGCTAGCATCTGTACAGATCAACAGTTTCTGCATGTTTCTGCAAACCTGCATTTGCCATGGCTAATCCACCTAGCCTATACATCCCTGGACACAATGGGCAATTTAGCATGGTCAATCCACCTAATCTACACATCATTGTACTTTGGGAGGAAACCCACACAGACGGAGGGAGAACGTGCAAACTCCACACAGTCTGTTGCCCAGAATTGAACCCAGGGTCCTGGTGCTGTGAGGCAGCAGTGCTAACCCCTGAGCCACCATACCGCCCCATAACTGGAAATCTGAACTATGCAACAGGTACAATTTAACTCTTTTAACTTATTTCTTTTTTTTTGAATAAAATCCAAACTATTCTCCTGAAGTGCAGTGCCCTGAACTGAGTGTATTTCTGCAGATATGGTCTAATTTGCTGTTATACAGTTGTAAACTAACTTGCACTCATTTGTGTTCCCGTATGGTTGAAAAAATTGTAACGTCCCATTATCCTTTGCAATAATCTTTTATGCCTATTCCTTTAAACTCCCATTTTGCATCATCAGCACGTTTTACCAGTGAGCAATTTGGGAACTATAGTTTAGGTTGGAAGTTGTTGAAATCCTTTCACGGCCATCAGCGAAAGACAGTGTCAACGAGAGTCCATGAACAAAAAAGCCCTGTTGGACTATTTCCAAGCAAGCTTTTTCTCGTTAAAACACCACTTTGAACTTAAAGGCTGGTGCTGCGTTCTGCATCTTCAAAAGGAGTTTATGAATAATGCATTGGATTATTATGGAATATGCATCAAAAGAAAGCAAAGGGATACAAGCAATCATTCTTTGAGGATAGCACTTGGGGTGAAACTTACAAACGGATACATTTTTAGTTTATTTATAAAATCAGATTAATAAATGATTTTCCTGTTGAGCCTAAAGAGAAGCTCAGCATTGGCGGGTTTCCAGATCAAAGTTTAAAGGAAATGTGATTAACCCAATATCCTTCCTTCCCATTTGTCTATTTTTTTTCTTTCTCAAGGTTGCTGCCAATGACAGGGTAAGGAAGTTTGATTTGCATCTTGAAGCTGCAATCATTGACCCAGTGTAAGAGCTCGTCATTTAACAAGATGTGTTTATTCTGCTGCCAACCATGGTCAGGCTGTAAGCATGTTGCTTCTGGTGTAATCAACACTTGCCAGTTGGAGCAGCAATTTAAACATAAATCAGCAGCAATCAGCAAAAAGGGCAACCTGGGAATGTAGCAATGTAGGAGAAGTGCTTCCCAAGTGAAGTATGTGTACAGTAAAAAGAATAGTCATTTAGCACTTCTCATGACTGCAAGATGCTTTAAAGTGCTTTACAGGCAATGAAGTACATTCTGAAGGATAATCACTGTTGCAAAGCAGGAAATACATCACCAATTGGTACATTGCAAGCTCCTCCAATTGGTATACAGCAAGTGTCCAAAATGTGTTAATTGACACATTGATCTGTTTCTGTCTGAGCTTACAAGGCATAAATCTGATTTTATTTGTGAGCACTTGGAGTTTTGATGGTAGCTGCTTTGATTCAAGCTGCGACCTTGGCTACCAGATGCTGTGCCATAGTGGTCTCCCCAGCTGAGCTGATAGAGGTGACCATACAAACCATGTTGGAATGGACATGTTCCAAACTCTGTTACTGGACTCCTCTATGCTCCTTGGTATGGTGTGAGGCTTTTCAGGGCATCAGTCATTTGGTTGCATGCACTCATCAGTGTAGACCCAGGAGCAGCATCTGGCATACCTGAAAATGAGGTGTCAATCTGGTAAAGCTAGCAAACAGGACTACCTGCATTCCAAACAGCATGAGCAGCAAGTGGTAGACAGAGCAAAGTGATCCCAGAACGAACAGATCAGATCTAAGCTCTGCAGTCCTGCCATATCCAGTCATGAATGGTGGTGGACGATTAAAGGGCTCACTGGACGAGAAGGCTCCACAAAAGTCCCCATCCTCAATGATGCAAGAGCCAACATATCTGTGCAAAATATAAGGTATTCACAGCAATCTTCAGCCACCAGTGCCGAGTGGATGATCTATCTTGGCCTCCTCCAGTGGTGCTGAGCATCACAGGTACTAGTCTTCAGCCAATTCGATTCACTCCACATGATATCAAGAAACAATTGGAGACATTGGATACTGCAAAGGCTATGGCCCTGACAACATAGTACTGAAGACTTGTGCTCCAGAACTTCCCGTTCCCCTAGCCAAACTGTTCCAGTACAGTTACAACACTGGCCTCTACCCGACAATGTGGAAAAGTGCCCAGGTCTGTCCTGCATATAAAAAGCAGGACAAATCCCACCTGGACAATTACCACCACATCAATTTGCTCTCAATCATCAGTAAAATGATGGAAGGTGTCACTAACAGTACCATCAAGCAGCATCTGCTCAGCAATAACCTGCTCAGTGACGCCCAGTTTGGGTTCCGCCAGGGCCACTCAGCTCCTGACCTCATTACAGCCTTGGTTCAAACATGGACAAAAGAGCTGAATTGCAGAAGTGAGGTGAGAGTGACAGCCCTTTACATCAAGGCTGCATTCGATCAAGTGTGGCATTAAGTAGCCCTAGCAAAACTAGAATCAACGGGTATGAAGGGACAAACTCTCCACTGATTCGAGTCATACCAGGCATGTAGGAAGATGGTGGTGGTCATTGGAGCTCAGTCATCTCAGCTTGAGGAGATCTCTGCAGGAGTTCCTCAGGGTAGTAACCTTGGTGCAACCATCTTCAGCTGCTTCATCATTGACCCTCCCTTTGTCATAAGGTCAGAAATGGGGATGTTTGCCAATGGTTACACAATGTTCAGCATGATTCACAGATACATGGGAACACCACCACCTGCAAGTTCCCCTCCAAGGCACTCACCATTCTAACTTGGAAATATATCACCATTCCTTCAGTGTCACTAGGTCAAAATCCTGGAACTCCCTCCCTAAGGGCTATGTGGGTCTACCTACAGCAGGTGGACTGCAGCAGTTCAAGAAGGCAGCTCAACCCCACCTTCTCACGGGCAACAAGCAATAAAATGCAGGCCAGCCAGCAACATCCACATCCCATGAGTGAATAAAAAAAGAAATCTGGCATCTGCACTAAACTTGCCAATTGATAGTCCTCATCTGAATCTTCTAGCAGAACTTGTCTGAAACCTCATCGCTCAGTGAGCTGTTATGTGTCCTATCCTCTTTTTCCTATCCTGCCTCCTGCACTGTCATAATTGGTATCTCGTCACATGTAGGTCCTTCCTTTATGCTCACTTGTACAATATATGCGGAGTGCATCATTGAACTGGTTGCTGTGATTGTAGGATCAAATGACATCATCTCTTCATCTTCACTGTTTTCTGTCTCTCTCCTCTGACTGCAAGGGTTCCAGTTCTTTGTACCTGAAATGTAAACAGAACAAGGGTTGGATGCCGTGAGCGGGGAGCAGACATTAAAATATGTCTTGTTATTGGCAGTTTGTGGGTTTATGGGATTGGTGGAGAAGTGTGCGCACAGAAGGAGGACTTGATTTAAAAATACCTTCAGTACTGATCCTTCCAGCACTGCTAACATCTCCACTTTCATCATGACCAACATGGGGTGTTAAATTGTTCAGGAGCACTTGTTCTCCAGCCCTTTCCTCCTGCCTTCTATAATACAAAATCTTCTCCTGCAAGAAAGAGAGAAATGTGCCAATGAGTCTCCTACAGTGTCTTTGTGTGTTAAGGTTTTCATGGTACTGTGTGTGAGCTGTGAGTTGTGGCTGTGCCTGTGCGAGAATAAGCTAAAGCCAATGAATCTGAAGGACTGAAAACATGAAATTGTTGGTAGATGCTTGATGAATGTGTAATGAATTGAGCAGGAGAGAAGGTTAGTGGTATGTAGATTGGATTTAGTCACATTGTCAAGTCTTGTTTTGTCAGTAGACACCTTCCTGCACTACATCAATATCCTTCAGGTTACACTTCAGGTATGGGCCTCCGTTGTCACTTCTTCCCACTGCCTTCTGTTCATACATCTGGAAGATCTCTGGCCACCACCCCTTCCCCTGCTCTGTCCCATGTGTGCGCAGAATCTTTAATTACCTCACCATGTCGTGGACCAACACCTCCAGTGCATTGACAAAAAAGCCACGATACTCAACCTTCCATAAGTTCAAACATTCTTCAAAGTGGCACAGAACAGATTCCACTTTTTTTGTTCTTTATTCATTTACGGGATGTGGGTGTTGCTGGCTAGGCAGCATTTATTGCCCATTTCTAATTGCCCGGGGGCAGTTAAGAGTCACCACATTGTTGTGGGTCTGGGGTCACATGTAGGCCAGACAAGGTAAGGATGGCTGTTTCCTTCCCTAAAGGACATTAGTGAATCTAGATTTTAAAACAGTTTTGATAACTTCTTGTGTGGAGCTGGAGAAATTAAGCAGGTCAGGCAGCATCAGAGGAACAGGAAAGTTGGCGTTTCAGGTCGGGACCCTTCATC
Organism: Rhincodon typus; assembly: GCF_021869965.1. Lineage (NCBI taxonomy): Eukaryota > Metazoa > Chordata > Chondrichthyes > Orectolobiformes > Rhincodontidae > Rhincodon > Rhincodon typus. Next base: position 37,565,666 of record NC_063356.1, on the reverse strand, counting down.
AGAACTGTTCAATAGTCCTGACCCGAAACATCAACTTTCCTGCTCCTCTGATGCTGCCTGACCTGCTGTATTCCTCCAGCTCCACACTGTGTTGGCTCTGACTCCAGCATCTGCAGTTCTTACTATATCTTCGATAACTTCTTGCAGCCACAGTGTACTTGAATGCATGCAGCAATGAACAGCACTGATAGTGCTGGTTCAAATTGTAATTATTTAAAACAGTAGTCAACAGCAATTTAACTTTGAACCTGTGAAATAATGAATCTAATAATGTGCATATGAGCAGTTGGTTAATTGTAGACTGTGGTTCCCATGATTACTCTTAACCCTCTTCCTTTCGGACCTTAAAGTGCACATTTTAAAATTGAGGTTTTGAGTACTACCCTGATAAAAGTATACCAATCATTAGTTAAACTGGAGGTACATCCTGTTTCATATACCTTAGTTACTGAAGAATGCTATAAAATTGGAAAGACTTCAGAAGGCAATACAGAGAGTAAGAGAATTATATTATGAGGACATTTTAGAGTAACTGGAACTTTTTACAATGAAGTCGCAAAGATTAAATGATCTGAAAGAAGTGATAATTTAAAATTCTTTGCTTGGACATTAGGTAGTTCAATCTGAAACAAAGGTGTTAAATTTGAATAAAGGAAATTGTGAAGGAGAGAGGGAAAACTTGGCTGAGGTGGGTTGGAAAAATACATCAAAAGGCACGACCGTACATAAACAATGGGCAGTATTTAAACTTTTACATGGCTTACAACAGCAAAAAAATTCCTTCAAGGTGCAAACCCCAACAACAGTCAGTCAGCCTTCGCTGATGTTAAAGGATAAGCATAAGATTAAAAGAAAAAGCTTATTAGTTGCCTGAAATAGTAGTCTTCAGATGATTGGGAGGCTTATTGGAACACAGTGAGAGAACCAAGAAATGGAGATTAAAATATGAATGTAATCTATTAAAAAAGCATAAAAACAGACCATAAAAGCTTCTCTTGGTACATTATAGGAAACATTTGGCTAAAACAATGTGGGTCCTTTACAGGCAGACTCTGTAGAATTTATAATAGGGAAGAGACAAATGGCAGTGACTACTTTGTGACTGTTTACACTGAGGAAGGTACACGAAATCTCCCAGAATTTGAGATTCAAGTGAATAGTGAGAAAGAAAAATTCAAGGAAATTAATATTAGTAAGAAGGCCATACTGGAGAAATTAATGGGGCTGAAAGTTGGTAAGTCCCTGGGACCTGGCAGTCTATATTTCAGAATGTGGAAGGTGGTTGTAGAGATACGCAATGCCTTGGCAATGATCTTCCAAAATTCCATAGATCCTGAAATGTTTCCTGCAGATTTAAAGTGATTGAATGTTACCCCACTATTTAAGAAGGGAATGAGAGACAAAACAGAGAAGACCTGTTAGTTTTACATCAGAAGCTGGGAAAAAGCTAGAATCTATTAGAAAGTACATGATGATTAGATACTTGGATAATAATGATCTGATTATGCATAGTCAGTATTGATATGTGATTGGGTAAACCTGATTGATGAATTTGGAGTATTTTGAAGATGTTATTAACAAAATTGCGAAAGAGAAGTTGATGGATATAGCATCCTTGAATTTTCATAGAATCCCTACAGTGCAGAAAGAGGCCATTCAACCCATCAAGTTTTCTCCAACCCTTCAAAAAGCACTGTAAGAGATTGGAAAGTGTACATGTAGAAAGGGGCTTAGGTGTCCTTATCAGTAAGTCTCTGAAGGCTAATATGCAGGTGTAACAAGCTTTGAGGAAGACTATCGTTAGCCCTTATCACAAGATGAATATAGGAGTAATGAAGCCTTTGCTTCAAATTTATAGGAACTTGGCTAGGCCACATCGAGAGTATTGTTTGCAGTTTTGGTCTCCTTAACTCAGGAAGGATAGTATTGACATGGAAGAAGTGCCATGAAGTTTAATCAGAACTGTTCCTGGGATGGCAGGATGATTCAATGAAGAGAGATTGGTGAAACTAGGCCTGTATGCTCTATAATTTTGAAGAATGAGAGGTAAACTATTTGAAATCTAGACAAGGTAAATGCAGCTAAAGGATTGCCCCTGGTTTGTAATTCTAGAACCCAGATGAAGAGAAGTGTTTTTTAACTCAGAGGGTTGTGAATCTTCAGAATTGTTTACCTCAGAATGTTGTCGATGATCAATCTTTGAGTATTTTAAAAGTAAAGATTAATAGATTTCTGCTTAACAATAACATAAAGAGTTATGGGATAGTGTAAGTGAAAGGCTTTGAAGTCTTTGATCATCCATGATCATTTTAAATGGTGGAGCAGGCTAAATGGGCTGAGTGGCCTACTCCTGTTCTTATGTTAGAAACTCTGAAAGGCTTTGCTCAGGCAAATGAAGAAAAGCTCTTTACTGAGTATATATATCATAATATTTATAATACAGGAACAGCCCATTTAACTCAATTGTCCATTTTCTGCACATCCTTTTTCATTTCTGCCATCCTTTTTCATCGAACATTATCAACTATCTTTCTATTCATTCCTTCTTCCTGTATTTATCTAAAATATTATCTATTTATCTTCTTCTTAAAAGCATCCTGTTAGGCACGTCAGCTTTTCCTGTTGCCGTGTTTTTTTTTTATATTTGTTCATGTGGGTGTTGCTGGCTTGGAAATTGTAAAGCTCCAACATATGGTTAACTTGTGAAAACTGATGGTACCTGAGTGAACACTAGAAAGCATTTATATCTATACAAAGGATTATTCATAGTTTTAGTCAGCAACCCTAAGCTCATAATATTGACTAATGCATGTCAACTATAAAAATAATGCATTTGATTTTGAGTTAATTAATTTTATAAAGGTTACAATAATTTTTTGGATTTTCATTTCTGCTATGAATTTAGTTTTAAATTGAAACATAATGGTAGCATCAATCTTAAATTATTATTATCTAATTTCATACTGTAAAATAAATATATTCTAGCATTTGAGTTTACTTTTATTAGTTTCATAACTGATCCCTACATTGGCCGTGTACACACACATCTTGATGTTGTAAAGACTGTGTCTTTCTTTTTTCTATGCTTTTTTAATTGTGGACTGAAATGGGAAAAACAAGGATTACTGAAGGTTTATGACATTGTTTGTGAAAGCAAGTAATCTGACACTCGTTGTTAGCAGAGTTTATTAAGTGGTTGTTCAAGTGATAGTTGAAGTGTAGCTTGCAGATGACCTGGAACTGTGAACTGTGGATAAATGGATATACAGTTGGCAAAAAGTGCAGTAGCTGATTAGTCTGTGGATTATGTCAAAGTCCATCTGCTTGCCAAGAAATCTGAGACTGTTTTTCAGGTAGGTTAACAGCTTCGGTCTATGAAAAAGATAGTGAGAAGCCTTCAGAAATAACATCAGTTCAGGAACTTTCTGTTCTTTGCAATATAAACCACTTTAATGCTGAGGAAAACCAGTTTATCCTTCCTTCAGCTGTAGCTATAAGCTGTGACTTTCAACTAATAACCCAGAGACCCTTTAGAAGTGTGAACCAGCTATACTCTGCCTATTGAAAATGAGTAAAAGCATCAGGGTAGGAAGACAGAGAAGCAGCATTCTGATCAGTGCAAGAAGCATGTTTATACTGGGATGGGAGTTTTATCTAGTAGAGATATATACCGATGGTTCATAAATATTCATTTGTAGCTAGAGTCTGTTTGCTTGTAATAAATAGCTTTTTCTGTTAAGTATAAAAATGTGGTCCATGCTTTCGTCTAACCTGGGTCTAAAATTGAGGAATTTTGTGACTTTCTAATGTCTTTAACTTTTCAGTTGACTTTGGGTAACTTACAAAATACTTAAAGGGCAAAACCGGGAAGGTTCAGGTAGGATGTTTTCCTTTGGTTGGATGATCTACAACCGGTCGCAGAATTTAAAAATAAGGGGAAGGTCACTTAGAAATTAGATGAGGAGATTTTCTTTTACTCAGTGTATCGTGAACCTTTGGAATTCCCCACCCCATAATGCTGTGGAGGCTCAGTTTTTGAGTAGTTTGAGATAGCGATTAATAGAGTTTTGATTACAAGTGACGTACAGGGATAGTGTGTGTAAAAGGCTTTAGGTTGTTTAGTCAGCCTTATTGTATTGAATTGTGAGTCAGGTTCGATAGGGTGAATGGCCTACTCCTGTTCCTAATGGGTCTTGATTTCCAGTGCGCTACCCCAGATGGGCGTGACAATATTTTCAGATGCTGTTTTTTATTTGGTTAGAGTGTTGCTGTAGGAATACTGCAGCGATTAACTGTCTCCATGACCCTATTTCTCATGAAAGAAGACTATGTGACAAGGGAGGTGCAGTTGTAGTATGGCGCACTGACCTCTACATCGCCGAGGCCGGACGCCAACTCTCTGACACCTCCTCCTACCGCCCCCTTGATCATGACCCCACCCCTGAGCACCAAACCATCATCTCGCAAACCATCCACAACCTCATCACCTCAGGTGACCTCCCACCCACGGCCTCCAACCTCATCGTTCCCCAACCTCGCACTGCCCGCTTCTATCTCCTTCCCAAAATCCACAAACCTGACTGCCCTGGTCGACCCATTGTCTCCGCCTGCTCCTGCCCCACTGAACTGATCTCCAACTATCTCGACTCCATTTTCTCCCCCTTGGTCCAGGAACTCCCTACCTATGTCCGTGACACCACCCACGCCCTCCACCTCCTCCAGAACTTCCAATTCCCCGGTCCCCAACACCTCATCTTTACCATGGACGTCCAGTCCCTCTACACCTGCATTCCCCATGCAGATGGCCTTAAGGCCCTCCGCTTCTTCCTGTCCCGCAGGCCCGACCAGTCCCCCTCCACTGATACCCTCATCCGCTTAGCCGAACTCGTCCTCACACTCAACAACTTCTCTTTCAATTCCTCCCACTTCCTACAGACAAAGGGGGTAGCCATGGGTACCCGCATGGGCCCAAGCTACGCCTGCCTCTTTGTAGGTTAGGTGGAGCAATCCCTCTTCCGTACCTACACCGGCCCTAAACCCCACCTCTTCCTCCGTTACATTGATGACTGTATCGGCGCCGCCTCGCGCTCCCAGGAGGAGCTCGAACAGTTCATACACTTCACTAACACCTTCCACCCCAACCTTAAGTTTACCTGGACCATCTCTAACACCTCTCTCCCCTTCCTGGACCTCTCTGTCTCCATATCGGGCAACCACCTAGAAACCGA
>NC_063356.1:37495015-37545438 GCF_021869965.1 Rhincodon typus | reverse complement strand
ATGCTGCTTGGCCTGCTGTGTTCATCCAGCCCTGCACCTTGTTGTCTCGGATTCTCCAGCATCTGCAGTTCCTACTATCTCTGATTAGAGAATTAACGAGGTGAGTTTTGTTTCACCACGCAAGGAATCCCACTAGGCCTTGTGAAGCGAAAGCCTCCATGAAACTGGATGAACATATCACTAAGCTAAAAATATGGGAAGATTCGGCATTTGATCTTTCTCCTTACTGAAGTCTGAATGGCTCAGTTCTTAATAGTGGAGATCAAGCAGTGTGGATAGGAATGATGCAGCTCTTACTGATTCAGCACTTCATTTACTGCGTCCAATTCAGTCAGTTTTCTAAGCCTGTCTTTATGACTTGCACCGATGGTCTTGAAAATCATTTTAGTTTTACACTTAATGCTATATCAGAATTGAACCTGCCTAGAGCCAGATTTATAACCGTGTTAGAGAAAGGCATTTTAAAACCTACAACTCTTTTAAGTCAGTTTTGTTCCTGCAGAAAAATTACTGTAATAACTTTTTTGGCTTTGTGTCTGGAAAAAAAGCCCCTGGAAACAGAATTGGATTGCAGGGGAGATACCAGAAATTAACTATGTCAGGATCATTTAATGTGTGAAGCATCTGTGCTGACTAGCACGGAGAGTATAGCAAATGTTGGTATGAGAGAGCTGTACATGCAATGTGTGTCTTTGCAGAACAGATTTTACAGAAAAGTCACCAATCCAACAACCATTATACTTCTCAGGTCAGCTGGAAGCAAAATGAGTTGAAGAGATACGAGGGCAGATTATCTTTTAATTATGATGCAAAATTAAGCCAGACAAATAGAATAAGATGGATTTTAAGCGTGATGTCTATTCTTTGAATGTGAAGTCATATAGAAATTAACATTAAACATAGATGAACTATGTCAGGGATAATGGAAGAATTATTGCAGGAAAATAATCAATGTTGTATAAGGAATGTGTCCTTGTACATTGTAGATAGGAACTTGGTGGAAAGGTGTTTACAATTGTTTGAAAGCAATTCTCTTAAACCAAATGAAAGAAAATTGAAAGACCTAGCTATAAACTTTAGGGAAAAAGATAATTAATGATATTATTCCTTTAAAGACCCACAATGTGCACATTAAGATAGTTAACAATACAAGCATCGAGGTGTCAATATGGATGATGGGTTGAATGGGACAGAACAATGCACAGATGTAATAACTAAGGGGAAAACATGTATGCTATCTCAGCAAATTAATACATTCTCAAGTCCATTCCACAATCATGAAACTCTTTTGTACTCCTGCTCATGGCTATAGTATGTGGAAGTCTTGTTTGGCACAGCTCTCTGAAGAAAGCAGTTTCCTTGAGGGTACAGAGATTATTAAACCAGGCGGGAAAGGGATTTAATGAGATGGTCTTTCTTCATAAAGTCTGACCTGAAAGAATTTTGGTGAAAATAAAGAGTGTCATAAACAATGAAGATCACCCTTTGTGCCACTGGATGGATTTGTTCACAGAAAAGGCTATAGTTCCTCAGATGTAGGCTATTGAACTTATTTGTACCCTTCTTTGTAGACAATTTCAATAGAACCTGTTAAATATGAGCTCAGAGTGGATTCACTGACTGATTCATTCATTATTTCATGAGATATGACAATGTCTGTGGGGGCAGCATTTGTTACCCATCCTCATTGGCCTTGAACAGGATGGCTTGCAACACCATTCAGAGATCAGTTCAGAGTCAACCATAATGCTGTGGACCTGGAGTCACATATAGGCCAGACCATGTAAGGATGGCAGATTTCTTTCCCTAAAGGACATTAATCAACCAGATGAATTTTTATGACAATTGATGATAGGTTCATGGTTCGTAGTTTTTCCTATTTGAAGAATTATTGATTAATTTAGATTCTGACAACTGTCATTGTGGGCTTTAATTATTTTAATTACATTGGAATAGTTTTCATACATTTTAATTGAAGTTACACTTCTCTCCTAGAGTAACGTTTCCCTCTACTGTCCTCGTTTATTATGTATTCTTTTAAACAAACAAACAATATAATCAAAACACATGTCTAGACAGAATTTTCTGTACGGACAATAACGTGCAAGTGAGGTGACCAGGGAGTTCTCAAATACCCTTCTAGTTTCATATGAATAGTAGGTAAGAAGTCAAATAAAGGTCAGATGACATAAAATGGTCCTTTATAATATGATGTATCTCTCTCCTCCTGTAAGCTAAACTCTGACCATACTTTTATCACCTATTCTAATGTCTCCTTCTGTGGTTCAATACCAGATTTGTTTGTAACCCTCCTGTTGCAATGTTTTACTTATTACAGTTGGTATACACGTTCATATTGTTGTGGTCGTTCTGATATAAAGACAGCAGTTTGAACTTAATATGTCATAATCAAAGACCCCTCCCACTCCGGTTATGCTCTCTTCCACACTCTTCCAGCGGGCAGAAGATACAAAAGTTTGAAAACATATACCAATCGATTCAAGGACAGCTTCCCCACTGGTATCAGAATTATGAATGGACCACTCATATATCAGAGTTGATCTTTCTCTGCACCTTCTCGGTAGCTGTAACACTATATTCTGCATTCTGTTTTGTTATGCTTGTTATGGACCAGACAAAACCCCCTTAAAATATATTAAGAAGATTGCCTAGACTGTAACTTTTTCTTATTTTAAGGTAAGTGTAAGGCAATGCATTCCAAATGCAATTCAATTGGTCAAACTACTCGACTTTAAGTAAAACACACTTTATTTTTACATTTCAGTTAAAATACAGACAAAATAAAAAGAATTAACTTAACTGTAACTCTATCAAAATGTTTAACTCTATCGAAACGTTTAACAAAGAAATATATGTATTAACTACTACTAATTAACTGTTCCAATATAGTAACATCCTACAAACACACCCTTGGCAAAGGCAAATTCAGTAAAATAGATTGTCTCGCGTGCAGGAAGAGAACCCCAGCTTTTAACTGTTACAGAGAGAGGAATAAGAGCTTCGACATCAGTTTCAAGACCCCAGTAACTACAGAAATCTAAAACTAAAAATCTTGCTTCTGTGGAAACTTGATCCCAACCATTCAATCTGGTTCTATTGTTCCAAATTTAAAGAACAAACCCAAGGCCTCACAAGCTGTTTACTTTATTGGATTTGAGTAGACCATTCTGTCTCAACTTTTCTTCATAAAAAACCAGGACAAAATATGACTCTTAAAATCATTGTATCATTATGTCAGGTATGATTTTCTGGAAAGCATGAAAAACAACACTTTTCACAGTATTTTGGTATATTTGTTAATAAGAAATCAAATCAAATCAAATCAGGGCATTTGAGTCACAATCCATTGGTTGCTTCATGTAAGAATATGTGTGACACTTATCTGCTTTATTCTGATTAATTTGTCAACACAAGACATGGGCTAAATATTCTCTTTCTTAATGGAGTATTACGGTCCTGAAATTAGACTCTGAGACCTGTTAATCAGAAAAATAATGTAGAAGTGAAAATCCAACATGATTTGTATTAAAAAAAACTCCTCGCCTCTGGTTTGCTGTCACAAAAACAATGTGAAAAGATACAAATCATAGAGAATTTCTTCCATTATTTCAAATGTTTTTTTGAAAGAAAACTTATCATCAATAATCCTTGAAAAATGAATGAATACATTCCACGTATGCAAATCTGATCAAGTTGATTTAATAGTGAAATTAATTAAATTGAAATTATATAATATTTAACCACTGGTAATATTCAGGCAGAATTAATGTAATTTAAAATGAATTTAATTCAGTATTTGAAAATGAAGGCTAGGAAAAGATACAAGATGAGAGATCTGAGCAGATACTTTGCCTTGAAGAACTTGTACCAGCACATCGTGTTTCTGTGGTGTAATTTAATTGACAGGAGGTAATTTTTATTTGTATTATTGAGCATGCAGTCAGGGTTGAGGTAATCTTTAATATCAATTACCATAGGTCCATGTTTTCTTGACTCATTAGTGCCATTTTCTTTAATAATCATTAAAGTGTAAGATTTCCCTGTCCAGTTTAATTCTGATCCAAGAACAATGTAGTCCAGAGTTAACTGTAGCACAATTCAGAGTCAAAGGTCTATGAAGGAAAATAGTCATTTGCCAAATGGCTATAAGAAGTTGAATAAACAATCTGAGCCACTTAGGGCTGGATTTCCACGCAATCACACAGACTCAGCAAACATTTAAAAAGAGGGAGCAGGGCTCGTGATCAGAAATCATTTCTGACACACCCTATTTTTGCCAGGAGGGGAAAAGGATAGGGGAAGCATGACTCCTATGGTGAGTGTAATATTCTCAGCAAGGCAATTTGAAATCATGGCTAACTTCAAATAGAGATAGTAGGAACTGCAGATGCTGGAGAATCCGAGACAACAAGGTGCAGGGCTGGATGGACACAGCAGGCCAAGCAGCATCATAGGAGCAGAGAGGCTGACGTTTCGGGCCTAGACCCTTCATCAGAAAAGGGGGAGGGGAAGGGGGTTTTGAAATAAATAGGGAGAGAGTGGGAGGCGGATAGAAGATGGATAGAGGGGAGGATAGGTGGAGAGGAAACAAACAGGTCGAAGAGGCGGGGATGGGGCCAGTAAAGGTGAGTGTAGGTGGGGAGTTAGGAAGTGGATAGGTCAGTCCAGGGAGGACGGACAGGTCAAGGGGGCGGGATGAGGTTAGTCAGTAGGAGATGGAGGTGCGGCTTGAGGTGGGAGGAGGGGATAGGTGGGAGGAAGAACAGGTTAGGGGGGCAGGGACGAGCTGGACTGGTTTTGGGATGCGGTAGGGGGAGGGGAGATTTTGAAACTTATGAAATCCACATTGATACCATCGGGGAAACCAAGCGGAGGCTCGGGGACCGCTTTGCAGAACACCTACGCTCGGTTCGCAATAAACAACAGCACCTCCCAGTCGCGAACCATTTCAACTCCCCCTCCCATTCCTCAGACGACATGTCCATCCTGGGCCTCCTGCAGTGCCACAATGATGCCACCCGAAGGTTGCAGGAACAGCAACTCATATTCCGCTTGGGAACCCTGCAGCCCAATGGTATCAATGTGGATTTCCTCCCACCTTGTTGTCTCTAACTTCAAACAGACCCAGGTTTCACTGTATCAAGGCCTTAACCCAGACTGTGAGAGCCACAATTATTTCGAGTAGATGTAAATGCTGAAAAAAGGTAGATGAGCTCTGTAGAACTGTCAAGCTATCAAGTTATTTAAACTCTAGCCTTGTAAAAGTTAAGAAAAATAGGCTGCATGTGTTAGTGAGAGTTCAAAAAAATACTGTTCCAGCAATTACAATAGATGTTTATTGACATTATCTCCAGGTCTAGTATGTCATTATTAATGCTATGCTGCTCTCCACAACTAATAATTATCTCAATTAGAGGATCATAAGTTCACAGTTTTCTGGATGGTTGGCATCAATTGGCATGAGTAAGTATTAAGTATGCATATAAGGGGGCCATGGAGGTGGTTGGCAGGCGTATGTTGGTGCTAGGACATGGAGGTGGTATGGAGTGAGGGGTGAGGACTGGAGGGCATAAAACATAACAAAACAACTGGGACAAGCAGACATACCTTTTAAATTGCCGTAGCACTTGGCAGCCCTTCGTTGTCTCCACACTGTATTTGGGGCAGTAATCACAACTCCATCCTACACCTGACATCCATACCTTCAGCACTGGAGTGGAAATTGGAATGAATGGGCCACTTTCCCCAAGGTGTGAGTGACAAACCTCCCTGAGACCCCACCCTCCTGACAACCAAACTTCCAGCCCTACCATAGAATCATAGAGTCATACAGCACGGAAAAAGACCCTTCGGTCCAACCAGTCCATGCCTACCATAACCCAAAACTAATCTAGTCTCACCTGCCTGTGCATGGCTCATATCCCTCCAAACATTTCTTATTCATCTACTTATTTAAGTGTCTTTTAAATGCTGTAACTGTACCTTCATCCATCACTTCCTCTGGAAGTTCATTCCACACACAAACCACTCTCTGTGTAAAAATATTGCCCTTTATGTCTCTTTTAAATCTTTCTCATCTCACCTTAAAAATATGCCCCTTAGTATTGAAATCACTGACCCTAGGGAAAAGACATCTGCCATTCACCTTATCTATATTCCTCGTGATGTTATAAACCTCTAGAAGGTCACCCCCAACTTCTCACTCTCCAGTAAAATAAGTCCTATCCTATCCAGCCTCTCCTTATAACTCAAACCTTTCATTCCTGGCAACATTCTGGTAAATCTCTCCCAAACTCTCTCCAGCTTAATAATATCTTTCCTATAACAGGGCAAGCAAAACTGGGCATAGTACTCCAGAACAGGCCTCACCACTGTTCTGTGCACCCTCAACATTACATCTCAATTCCTATATGCAAAGGTCTGAGCAAAGGAGGCAAACATGCTAAACTCCTTCTTAACCATGCTATCCATAGGTGATGCAAACTTCAAAGAATTATGTATCTGAACCCCTAGGTGTGTCTGTTCTACAATACTGCCTAAAGCCCTACTTTCAATTGTCTAAGTCTTTGTTTTTGTTTTACAAAAATGCAACACCTCGCATTTAGCCAAATTAAACTCCATTTGCCAATTTTTAGCCCATTAACACAATTGATCAAGATCCCTTTGTAATCTTAGATAACCTTCTTCACTGTCCACTTTGTCAATAATCTTTGTGCCATCCTCAAACATACTAACCGTGCTTTCTGTGTTGTCATCTGAATCAATTATATAAATGATGAACAAAAGTGGACCCAGCACTGATCTCTGTGGAACACCGCTGGTAACAGGCCTTCAGTCTGAAAAACAAACCTCCACCATCCCTCTCTGTTGCTTGCCATTAAGCCAATTTTATATCCAATTGGCAAGCTCAGCCCGAATCCCATGTGAACTAACTTTGTGAATTAGTCTACCGTGTGGAACCTTGTCAAAGACTTTACTAAAGTCCATGTAAACAATGTTTACCACTCTGCCATCTTCAATCTTCTTGGTTACATCCTCAAAAAACTCAATCAAGTTTGTGAGACACAATTTCCCTCACACAAAACCACGCTGACCATCCCTAATCATTTCTTGCCTCTCCAAATGCATATAAATCCTTTTCACTCCTTTTCATCCGATAGCTACTGATAAACCTGATGATGACACCACAGATTTTCAGAGGGACTGTTATATGTATGAAGGAGATGGTTTTCAGGGCTAATATTCTCAGGGTAAAGCTGTGATATACTTTTTTTTATGGTACAAGAGATTCTTTGAAATATGCATGCAGTCAGTTGTTGTTTTAATTTAAAAATCAATATAAATGTATCACAGGAACAAAGCCAACAGTTTTAGAGAAATTGTTTAGTTGATGATAACGTTTCTTTTGTTATTCATAATATTTCCACATATACAAAGCACTTTTCTCATCAGAAAATAATTAATACATTGCGTTTCCAATGTAGTGAAGTGTCTGCTTTAATTCCTAATTAATTATATTGATTAATGGAGCAATGATCTTACTGAAGCTTTTCTTTGTTAAGCACAGCTATTAGTATTTTATCTAGTTTGCAATGAGTCTTTACTGATATTTCAGGGGTTGGGCAATATGGAGCACTCTCACTAAAATGACACCAACGACAATCAGTTAGGACTCTGGCCTCCCAGGATAGGGAGAGGTTGGGTCAACATCATGTGTGTGTGTCTGTGTTAGACTCTATCTGTAGAGTGGAGCCTGGTTTCCAATTGACTTTGCTATCTCTGTCATCGGATAAAGACCTCGCTTTGCCAGAACTGTGTACACAGGCATCTCCCACTCCCTCAAAATGAAATTTGTGACCGGGAACGTCAGGACCCTTATAGATAACCTGAACATTGCCTCTCTAACAGGCCCAGATGGAGGCTAAATGTCAAAAGCAGACGGATGTCTAAGTAACCAAGCATCCCACCCATGTCAGCAAGCACCACGTGCCCAACCAATGGGAGGGCTTGCAGATTGAGTAGTAGATGAGTCAGCATCTTCAAATCCACATCACTGGAGAGAAAGAGAGTTATCCTCAATCCCGAGGGACTACCTGAGAGACAGTGTGATCATCTGAAACATATTATCGTAATTCTGCCAAGTCACAGTGATTTATGCTGCAAGCACCACTGGACCCACCTGTTGAAAAAGACCGTCAATGCCCTTATCATCACTGCTTGATGGGTGGTATGTAACAAGGTTTTATATGTATGTTCAACCAAGTTCTGTTTGGAATTGATAATGTCTTTCTCCAAGGAATCGTCAATACATTCTGTCTCTTGGATGGTTGGGAAATATATTTTAAGATATGGAGTTACTGGGAAAGAAACATTTATAGGGGTCTAAGCGACGAAGACTATGGTGTGATGTGTGGCAGAATTGAGTGGGAAGACAGGCAAGGCCCATCATGATATAGGGAGCAACCTGCAAAATCTTTTCTGCATTCGCTAAGCATTGAGATGAGTTTCTCACTAGGCAGTGACGAGTTACTGATTACGGGGCGTTATAGTTTTTTTATACACCTTGTTAACACCATAACTCAGCTCATTAATATTCAGCCTCCTGTCTTACCTCACCCACCGAACAAGCTCGACATGAAGAAATGTCAATGTGGAAATCAGAGCGATACTTGGCGACTTCAGCTCACTGCTGCCTAAGAAGATCTTCCAAACAGCATCCAAGTACACGATCCACGAGCACCAGCTACATGTACCCCTCGTCCATGGAGGTTGGCATTGGACATTTGCCAACCCTCATGACCATGATGACAGCTCTCTGATAACGTGCAGGAAGCTCAGAAAGTACAGACTCACATTGTAAGGCACGCCAGTAGATGGCATTGAAAGGCTGCAGTAGGCATCATTTTGCACACAGGGGCAAGCACCCAGCTCACAGACCGTACCAGGCTGCATCTCAGGACTGCTCGCTTGCTCTGTTAGCACCTGACTGCTTAGCACCTACTGCATACTCACAGCATTTGTGCCATACGTGTGAGTATCTTGGCATCGAGAAAGAAGAAAAATTGTTAGAAGCGGATGGAGAAGATGGGCTCTGGGTTCCTGGATTTAGGAGTGTACACAATCTGCAGCTACTCTACTGCCATCTTGACTGGGCAGTTAGGAGGCAACCACATTACTGTGGGAATAAAAACCGAGAGAACTGCGGATGCTGTAAATCAGGAACAAAAACAGAAGTTGCTGGAAAAACTCAGCAGGTCTGGCAGCATCTGTGAAGAAAAATCAGAGTTAACGTTTCGGGTCTGGATCTGAGGAAGGGTCACCTGTTGAGCTTTTCCTGCAACTTTTGTTTTTGTTCATGATACTGTGGGTCTGGAGTCATATGTAGACTAAACTAGGTAAGAATGGCAGGTTTCCTTTCCTAAAGGACATTAGTGACATTAGTGAAAATCAACCATAATTATGTGGTTATCATTAGACCAACATGTTTGCAACATCCATATCAATGCCAATGCCATGCCAGTTAATATGTTAGCATTTCAGCCAGAGACTAAAGGCTATCAGTCCTCCTGTACTGACGTGCTCTTTAACACAGGCACATGGACAGACAGCTTGTCAGCAGGGATCTGTCTTTGGGAAGAGGGATGTTTTGCTGTACATTACACCGAGACATCAATCTAACACCTCGAGCATGTGCCAGCTGCCTGCATGGTAAACACACTGCATGTTTATTCAACCAAATGGCAGAAACTGGGTGGGGGCTGCTCCTCAGTGTGGTGAAGAGAAGGGTGTGAGTGTGCACTGTCAGTCAGGGAGTTCCAGTAGCATCCATCAGGGGGACAGTCCACACACAGTCCAGGTGCTTGGCCACAATTGGTTGTTAGGTTGGGGGTGGGGGGTCTATCTGCCTGCAGTCTGAGGAGTGGTCAAGGTTGTGTTCTGAAGGACCATCCTCTGCAGTCTGGGGAATTGTGTACTGTCAGTCAGGGAGCTGCAAAACACAGCTTTCACAGTCCGGTCACTCCTGTCTCCATGAGGGCCTCCTTACTGAGGTCAGTCAGAGGTCTGGGGTGAATACAATCTTGGGGTTCAGTCTCTCAATTGTGAGGAAGGGTGCATGGGAGTCCTGTTGGGGCAATGGGGAAATTGATCAAAAGGGTGAGGAGAGTCAAGGCTGGGAAATGAGGGGATAACCAAAGAACGTGGATGGTGACAGGGGGATGGGTGGGAATAGCAATTAAAGTTGTGTGCAGTAAATGCAGAGCAGAATAGGAAATCTGTGGAAAGGGACAGTTTAAAGCAGTGATCACCACTCTGGTTTCCAAAGGGGATCATCAAGGAGGAGGTTGGGCATCATTATGGTGTAATGTTAGGATTCATTGGGAACAGAGGATTCTTGGGGACAGGGTTCAATGTGGGAGGGCAGGTTCTCATCATGGGGGGAATGGTTGGAAATATGTTGTTCAGGTTAGAGTTGGGAGAATGAGACTGGGACAGGGTGTGGGGCAGCCCAGTGTATACTGTGCCCACCATGAGCTGCATTATCTGCCATTGTTTGCTGCTGTCTAGGTGTGAAGGTCAAATGGAAAGTGATTAGGAAAAGGTCCATGGTGGGTGTGGTCTATGTTAATTTGATAGGCAATTATGCATGTCTGCTTGATGTTAGAACAGTGAAGGGGCAAACACTTGATACGTCCATTTGTAAACTCCAGCTCCATTTCATGTGCAAACATTTCTTCACACATGTGCAATGCATGCAGTGTGAATGTGCTGATGCTGCAAAAGTTACTCAAACACAGGTTGCCCCGTGCCATTGGTGTTGATACTTACATTGTCACTTCAGTGATGCAGAAAGTGGGGGCTATAATTGAAAAGGAGCTGAATGCCGGGTAGAAATGTCCACTCACTTGGGAAAGTTCCGAGGTGAACATCATAACTATGATGATGGATTCTAGTGATTGCAATGGGAAGTGGAATGGTTGATGTGGATCTGAATGGGAAAGGGGTCGGAGTGGAGCAGGCATTCCTTTTAGGATGTGATGTGCTGATCACTCAGCCCAGGTGGCAGCTCCTCACCAGGTTGGGGCAGAGGCTGTGACCAGGGCCATGTGGGGGTGGGGGGTGGGGGCGTACAGACAGTGGGGACAGATGAAGGTGCTGCAGCTCAGAGCAGTCTGGGAGGAGGGAGGGAGTGTCCTCAGTATAGTCTGGACAGAGTCTACCCCATCATCCTGGTGTACTGTGCTCTGCACAATTGGATCAAGCAATGAGGTGATTTGATTGATTCTGGGGAACTGGGAGAGCAGGCGTAGTTATTCAAGGAGAAGGATGAGGACCCTGAGATGGAGAAAGCTCCCCTTGTGGATGACAGAGTTCGCTGTATTGAGCTCTACAAGACAGACAGGACCTGATGGACATCCAGTTCCAGTCAATGGGAGCTGGGTGCAGAAGGCCATCGTGGGCTGTCACAGTCAAGTCTCCAGTATTTAGATTCTATAGTGGGTGTGAACTGCAGACCATATTCATTTTCTTTGTGTTTGCTCTTATTGGCTGTAAGTATTCGGACTTGTCCAATTACTCGTCTGTATATGATGTTCCCCTAGTGGACAGCATTGGTGACAGGGTAAAGGTAAAATCACCACAGTCTTACCAGACCATGGGTCTGCCCTGTTATGAGAGAGACAGGCAACTGGTGGTGGTTTAACTGGAGGGTCACCAAGCCTCAGGCAAGGGAAGAGTTTGAGAAGGAGAGTCCTTATCAGTAATGTCAGCCAGAACGCAGATTGAACCCACACTGCTGGCAGCCTTTGTATTGCCATGCAGACTAACCATCCAGCCATCTGATGGAACCGACCCCCTAAATTTCACCCTCTTAGGATTGCAACCCATGCCAAGGGTTCTGACTGCCAGTCCAGGGACATTACCACCAACACCACTACCTTCCCCTTCTGGTGACAGAGCAGCAATGAGAGTGTTTAGATGGGATTTAGCTAAGGCCAGGTAATCTGTATGGTCCAGTAGTTCAACAGCAATGTGGCTTGTACATGCGAGGGAGTTTAAGCCACGATGAGTATGTGCTGTGAGCAGTGTGTCTTTGTAGCTGCTATGTCATTACCTCATCAGCCAAGGTATTGCCCGGCTGGTCTCTGGGTAATCAGCGGCCTTTCAGAGATGGTGTCGACGCTGATCTTTTGGCAGACGTCCCGGTGAGTCGCGAGTTGTTCTGGGAAACAGCACACGATAAGGAATTGGGCATGAGGGATACTGTAGGGGGTGTGGTTAATAAGGCACATTTTGTAAGATACTGTGAGAAATCACCACAGGCCTCACAGCATGAATCCCTCCAAAACGTCCCCACACTCAGCCAAAAAAACATCAGCTCAACGATTTATGGATTTATTTATTTACTGTCAGATGTATTTTGTTACAAAATATAATGAACAGGGCTGTACAGCGTCTCCCACACTATCTTAAAAAACAGAAAAAACAATGCAAAATATAGAATATAAAGGCAGAAAAGTAAAAATAAAAGAAAAAGTGTTTGTTAAGTGCTCTGCCACGGGCCATGAGCCTGGTGACCAGGCCCCTTTGCCGTTCTGCTGCCACTGGAATGAAAGTCGACCACTCTTCGGCACCATCTCACCTCCACCGACGCCCTCGCCACGATGAGTCTTCAATTGGACCTCGCCAATGCGGATGCCACCGATGTCACGGGGTACCGCATCGGCCCAAACTCGACTTTGCCACTGCCGTGAGTCCACTTTGGGCCCAACTTGCCGATGCAGCCATTGCTGATGCTGCCAGGTCTCATACTGGGCTCAAATCCTCGCCACCTCCACCCTCAAGCCCTCCCCAGAGCAGCAGCCATGAGTCAGCGCTGGGATTTGAAAAGTTCTTTGTCGTTGTTGGGTAACAAAGGAAGCAATAATGATCGTTCCTGATGAAAATGCAATGTATTAAGGGGGCACCATTATATTTGTATGGGAATAGTCGCTGTTGGGTTCTGGCTGAATAATTTGAAAGCTGTCTCAATTACATCATGCAATAGATTTGGAAAGAAAATTGGAATAACATGATCAGTGCTCAAAGGAACAAAACTAAGTCATTATTCATGCATAAAAATAAATCAAAATGTTGCAATTGAACTCTGTACATTGCACACACAGAAACACTGACAACATGTATTTTCATGATTTTTTTTAATACCCTGGAAAATTGTAAAACTTAAGTTGACATTGAACCACATCAAGAAAAGTCGCTACAGATAACCAAAAGCTTGGTCAGCAAAGTAGATTTTAATGAGCATCTTAATGGAGGAAAGGGAAATGGAGAGGCAGAGACATCTTGTGGGAATTTCCAGTTCTTTGCACTGAGGGAGATGAAGGCAATGCCAGCATTGGTGGCATAATCAAAATCGAGAAAGCTCAAGAGGTTTCAGCAGAACATGGGCTCAGACAGAGACAAAGTTAACAGCATTGTGGAGGTTGAAATATATGGTATTGGTTATGGTTTGATGAGTAAGGAAAGTGGTCTTTGTAGGACTTAGGATCCTGTTCCCTTCTACAAAGCTCAGTTTTAAAAGTAACTTATTAGATGGAATTCTTGCTTGTCTAACTATTAAAGGGGGGATTTTATTCAAATAATGACTAAACAAGTATGAAAGTCTTGGCATGTCTGAAAGTTCAAGGGAGCCAGTTGAAGTGAAAGAAATGGAGATTTTCCAGGAGCAATATCCTGGACTGTTCCTTGTGCAGCAGTTAGATTGAAGCCAGTCAGGGCTAGACAGGATTAAATGGAAAAACAACTCAGGAAAGTTAGGATCAGAAATGTAGAAGTGTCGTAGACAGCATCAGAAAGTAAGCTATACTAAAGAAACCTTGATCAGTGCACCAAATCAATCTCACATACAAAAGATGAGTTTGCTAATGAAAAACACAAGCTGCTGACAACACTTGAGTATCAATAGAAGCAATTTACTGTAGATGCTGGAATCTGTACTGAAAACAACAAATGCTGGAGCTCACAGCGGGTCCGACAGCATCCATGGAGAGAGAGTAAGCTAACATCTTGATTCTAGTTGACTCTTCATCAGTGCTAAAGTGAAGTGTGGAGGGGGCAGCATTTATGCTACAGTTTGGGAGGGTGGTGGTTGTGGAGGGTAGAGGCTATAGAGTGCTGATGGAGAAAAGATATTGATAGTTCAGATTAAGTGATTGGAATGTGAGAATGTCAGAACAACGGTGTGTCCAACTGCTAGATTTGAAAGGATAGACAGACCCATTAGGATGGGGGGAGGGAAGAGAGGACATGGTGACAGAATGCAACAAGTAAAGCTTCGCAATTTGAAGGTGTTGAACTCAATATTAAGTCCAGAAGGTTGTAAAGTGCCTAGTCTGAAGATGAGATGTAGTTCCTCCAGTTTGCGCTGTGATTCACTGGAGCACTGTAGCATGCTGAGGACAGACGTGTGGGCATGTGATCAGGACTCTGTTTTAAAATGACCGGCTATGGGAAGGCCAGGGTCATGCTTGTGCACAGACCAGAGGTGCTTTGCAAAGCGGTCACCCAGTCTGCATTTGGTTTCTCCAGTGTAGAGTAGGTCACATTGGGTGCTGTGAATACAATACATAAGATTGGAGGAGGTGCAGGTAAAATGCTGCTTCACCTGGAAAGACTGTTTAGTCCCTTGGATGGTGAGCAGGGAGGAGGTGAAGGGGCAGGTGTTGCACCTTCCGCAGTTACATGGGAGGGTGCCGTGGGAAGGGGGCGTTGTGTTAGTGTTTGATGAATGGACTAGGGTGTCCGGAGGGAATGATCCCTGCGAAACTCAGAAAAGAGGAGTGAGGAGAAGATGTGTTTGGTGGTGGTGTTCTGCTGGAGCCGTCTGAAATGGTGGAGAATGATCCTTTGAACGCGGAGGCTGATGGGATGAAAAGTAAGGACAAGGGGAACCCGATCATGCTGTTGTGAGTGATGGGGAGGGGCCAGGGCGGGAGCATGGGTAATAGGTTGGATGTGGTTGAGGGCCCTGTCAATCACAGTGGGCGGGAAACCATGGTTATAGAAGAAGGAAGCCATGTCAGCAGCATTGTGTTGGAAGGTGACATCATCCAAACAGATACAACGTAGGCAAAGGTACTGGGAGAATGGGATGGAGTCCTTACAGGACGTGGGGTGTGAAGAGCTGTACTGGAGGTAGCTATGGGAGTCAGTGTCTCTGTAGTGGATGGCAGTCGAACGTTTATTCCCCAATATGGAATCAAAGAGGTCAGGGAAAGGAAGCGAAGTGTCAGAAGTGGATGATGTGAAAGTTATAGAGGGGTGGAAATTGGAGTCAAAGTGAACAAATTTTTCAAGGCCCCGGCAGGAGCATGAAGCAATGCCGAAGCAGTTGTAGATGTCCCGAGAAACGAGATGTGGGAGGGGACCACTGTAGGACATGGATTGTTCCACATACTCCATAAAGACGCAGGCATAACTGGGAGCCATGTGGGTGCCCATAGCCATCCTCTGACTTCAGAGAAGTGAGATGAATTAAAGGAGAAATAATTCAGTGAGAAAACAAGTTCAGCCAGGTGGAGGAGAGTGGTGGTCGATCAGTCACAGGAAGTAAAACACGTGAATGACGGCTTAAACATCTGATGATAAACTGGCAGAAATAAATTCAACCTAGGACTTTTAATTAATACTTGGGGAACTTCAAGTAACAGAAGCCTGTATGTAGTATCGTGAAAAACACGTTCAAAAACAAATTGTAAAATAATAAATGAAGGCACCACTTTAGACTTGTCTATGGGGAGAAAATGAGTGCATGCAGAGGGCTGTGGACACTATGCTCGAGAAAATGGCTTAAGTAAAAAATGCTGAAAATGCCTTTGATGCAGGTTTATCCGTTTGAAACTATGAAATGTCTTGTGGATGAAATGATTGCAGAAGTTAAGTTTGAAGTTCGTTGTCAATCTGAAATGCATGCTTTCCATTGGGAACATAAACGATCCGGTGGATGTATGTTCCTTTCAATAGAGGAGTCTGAAAATACCATGTCCTTCTGTAATGAGGTTTAGAAAGGTATCTTAAGATAACTTATGTCCTACACAGGCGTCCCTGATTCATGAATGTCTGACTTACAAATGCAATCCCATACGCAATCGTAATTTTAAAAATCTGGCATTCAAACATTCTCTCTAACTTACAAATGGCTATTTTATACGGTGTTCCTACTTACGTACAAATCAACTTGCAAACAGTCTCAAGAATAGAACCCATTCACAACCCAGACACTGCCTGTAGCATGATTGTTGTGCATTCTTCTGTGAAGAGGCGGAGAACACCAGAGTACTGGTCTGCAAAGCTGATGAAAAGAATGACACTTGGGCTGTAGATTTAATTAAAACATTTATTGTAGAATTAAAGGAAAGGTGTGAGGTAAAATATTAAATCTATTTTATGTTAATGATACAACATTTAAATTTTGTTAATCCCACTTAAAGTGATAGAGATGTACCGTACAGAAACAAACCCTTCGGTCCAACTCGTCCATGCCGACGAGATATTCTGCATTAATCTAGTCCCATTTACCAGCATTTGGCCCATATCCCTCCAAACCCTTCCTATTCATGTACCCATCCAGATGCCTTTTAAATGTTGTAATTATACCAGTCTCCACCACTTCCTCTAGCAGCTCATTCCATACACGCACCACCCTCTGTGTGAAAAAGTTGCCCCTTAGATCCCTTGTAAATCTTCCTCCTGTCACCTCAAACCTATGCCCTCTAGTTTTTTGACTCCCCTACCCTGGGGAAAAGACCTTGACTATTCACCATACCCATGCCCCTCATGATTTTATAAACCTCTATAAGGTCGCCCCTCAACCTCTGTTGCTCTGGGGAAAATAGCCCCCGCCTATTCAGTCTCTCTCTATAGCTTAAACCCTTCAACCCTGGCAACATCCTTGTAAATCTTTTCTTGACCTTTTGAAATTTCACAACATCTTTCCTATAGCAGGGAGACTAGAATTGAATGCAGTATTCCAAAAGCGGCCTAACCAATGTCCTGTACAACTGCAATATAACCTCCCAATTCCTATACTCAGTGCACTGACTGATAAAGGCAAGCATACCAAAAACCTTCTTCACCATTCTGTTTACCTGCGACTCGATTTTCAAGGAACTATGAACCTGCACTCCAAGGTCTTTTTGTACTTCTTATGTGCACTTGCTTTTGTTTGAGATAAATTTTATAGCTTTGTAAAAATGACGCACGCAAATTTGTAAATTAAAGGATAAGTAGTATTTACTTAGTAGTAGTACTAGTAGTAGTAGTAGTACTTAGTAGTAGTACTAGTAAGTACAAGTAGTATTTACTTTGTGCGGCTGAGCAAAAACTGAACTTGGAGAAATGCAAGGGGAAGTATCAGCTTGGTGAAGATAGCTGTCTGTGAAAAACTGAAATTGTGCCTGTGCATAAGTACTAGAGTGCAGTTTTGAAGTCTGGGCAAGTGTGGACTCTGTGGAGGGTAAGTGACCAGAATGGGAGTGGTCTTTGGGGCAGCCCATGAAGAAAGGAATTGTTCTGATAAGTGAAAGATGCAAAGCTTTTACAAAATGTGTGTTTTTCAGCGCTACATTGTAGAGTTGTACAGATTCTAATATCATGGCCAATTTACTGAAGCAACCAATGTCAGGTTCTGCTGAATTTTATATTGGATTTGACAAATGTAATGTCTAAAGGCATATGCGTTTCAGGTTACAAGGTGTTCCTGAGCAGAAGACTGAGATTTGATTAAAAAAATAAATTACCGCCAAAACTCAACAAGTCTAGCAGCATCTGTGGAAAGAAAGCAGAGTTAACATTTTGAGTCCAGTGACTCTTCATCAGAACTGATAGCAGCTAGAAAAATGTGGGATTTATGCCGATTTGATAGTGTTTTCTTGTCCTTGATGTTTCTTGAACTTTATGCACCAATGACAGTAGAATTTAAATTGGCATAATCGGGCCTGTACGAAGCAGAAAGAGAATGCTATGCTATGCTTATATGCCTTATTTCATTTAATTGAAGAGAAGACAATCTTCTTCTGTGAAAACATCTAAGGAGTGTCTGAGCCAGAGTTGCAGTTGGGAGATGTGATGTTGTCGGAATAACAAAACCAGCAAATACATTCCAGAACACAACATTTTCAAGGAGGATTAAATAGAATAGAAAAGAAAGAAAATTCTGTTGGCTCTACGTGGCAGCCTACAAGATAAATTAAACTGAAGCAGCAGAAAATCGAAAATATGAGACAAAATGTGCTGGTTTTGTGCTTTTTGCATTAAGTGTAGGAAATGGCATCTTCAAATTGACTAATGTCCTGCCCCCATTAGTGAGAATGCATACCAGATCAAGCACCAATCAGACCCTTAAGTGCTGGCCGTTAGAGCTTCTCAGCCTATCAAGTGTCTTGCTATTGACATCCTGCCCCCAAAAAAAGCTGCCATCCAATCAGAAGCCTGCAGCCTCTGGTATCTGGACAATGTCACTGGATATCCTATATGTACAGTCAGGACCTCCACTAATGGGAAGGTAAGGATATTTTTGGCAGAGATGGGGAGGGCATCGCTTCAAAATAAAGGGAAGCAGATGTAGGACTGAGGTCAGGAGGAACTTCTTCACCCAAAGGGTTGTGAATCTGTGGAATTCCCCGCCCAGTGAAGTGGTTGAAGCTACCTCGCTGAATGTTTTTAAGACAAGGCTAGATAAATTTTTGAACAGTAAAGGAATTAAGGGTTATGGTGAGTGGGCGGGTAACTGGAGCTGAGTCTCAAAAAGATCAGCCATGATCTTATTAAATGGCGGGGCAGGCTCGAGGGGCCAGATGGCCTATTCCTGCTCCCAGTTCTTATGTTCTAATGTTCTAATGTTCTAATCAGGAGTGAAAGTCACAGAAAGAGGAGTCTCGGAGGCCAGGACAGGGTTTATTTGTTGGTAGCCATTTCCCTGACCACTTCCATGTCTCCAATTGCTCCCAGATTAAGGCTTTCCCTAACCAAGTGGGCAGGCATTTCTGATGGAAGAGCAGCCATTTTCCTTACCTGCTTGGAAGGAAGGTTATCTGGCCTGTGGCAGATTAAGGCTCTTAAGTGGAATTAATTGATCATTTAAGGGCATTCATTGGTGGCAGATCAGGAAGGTAGGTTATAGACCTCCCTGCCTAGAAGTTAATTGATGAAGTGCCTCAAAAGAACATAAGAACTAGGAACAGGAGTCAGCAAACCAGCCTCTCGAAGCTGCCAATCTCATCTTGGCTTCAATCCTACATTCCTGCCCACTCTCCAGAACTCTTCAGCCTATTAATAATTAATAGGCTATAATAGACAGGAGAATAGTGATATATTCCAAATCTGGATGGTGTTTGACTTTAAGGACAACTTTCACATGGTGTCCATGTGTATCTTCTGTCTTTGTCCTTCCAGGTGGTAGGGTCACAAATTGGCATTAATTGGCACGAAGTTAGCACGGGGTCTGTAGGGGGCATATAGATGGGTGGAGAGCATGGGTTGACATAGAGAGTATGGGGTTCCTTGGTTGGGGGGGCATGGTTTGGCATGAGTTGGAGTGTTTGGCATTAATGGTGGGTGGGAATTGAGCACGTGTGAGTGGCAAGGGCTAAAGAATTTAATGCTTAAAGAAACAACAGGGATAAAGGCCCTGAGGATCCAAGCTGGCCTCTTAAACAACGCAAGTTAGGACACTCTCAGCATTGTGGTTTCCTCCAACCTGCATCAGTGATAATGGGAATGATTTCATTCCATATTGAACACGCTTAGAATGAAGATCCTGCTATTTGAGAGACCTTTCCCCAAGGCAGGCATGGGGAACATGGTAATTTCCTGACTCTTCACCTCAGGAGCAAAAATCCAGGCCATCTTCCCCAGAACTATCCTCTTCCCTATGACTACCCTCTTAAATATGTCATGTAATTTTAGAAAACCTCTTTGAGGCCATTCTCAGATCTCTCAATTATACAAAAAAGAAAACTCTACTTCTGATCTTTTTTTGATATGAATACCTTCTCACCCCGGTATCAACTTTAGAAACATTTTCAGAGACTTTATGATGTATTCTTGATGTTGTGAACAATTTGAATAATAATAGTAATAAAGGTCTTTTCATGTGTTGTTCATGTATAGCGTCCCCAGCATGAATGACACAACAGGGAGAAAAGTGTGATAGGAAGCAGAGAAGTTGTTACTGATGCAATAAATTTTACAAGGGCAATGAAAGGTCTACAAGTCCTGTTCAAATTAGAAAAATGTTTCATTAAATTGAACAAAACAGAGTTTTGCAAAAGCAACTGCAACATTCAGTAGGAATGTCCTACTAGGGAAAAGTACTAAAATGAAAGGACATACCAGAGTATAGTGAATAGTTCCATACTAAATACTAAAAAAAACACACTGGATTGGCCGTCACATAATTAAAGAACAAAAATAAAACCAAGTACTGCGGATGCTGAAGATCTAAATAAAACAGGAATTTTTGTGGAAATTTAGCAGGTCTGTAGCATCTGTTGAGGGAAAGCAGAATTAACATTTCAGGTCCACTGATCTTTCTTCAGAACTCGAAATGTTAACTCTGCTTTGTCTCGACAGATTCTGCCAGACTTGCTAAATTTCTCCAGCAATTTCTGAATAAAAGACAAACATTGACTGAAGAGTGTAGGGGATCATTATGACACACCAGCAAAAGTCACAACAGAGCAATGCTCTAATACTCTTGTGGCCATTTTCTGGTATTTTTCATTTTACTTTTGATCATTTGCTGTAAAGATTTTATTCAAACCAGTCAAGCTGAAATATCTGAGCCTGAAACAATAATGCCACGCAGTGCAAAATGGGTCTATTGAACATTTATATGAGGGCTTCACTAGCTGGGCAGCATTTATTGCCCATCTCCAGGTCTCTTGATTGATAATGTACATATTCACATTAACTCTGCTACACTGTGCCAGGCCAATTCTTAGCTTGTGTCATGCAGAGAAAATATCCCAAAAAGATTTTCACAGTTTCTTCATAAAATGCTAAATCACATGTCCCACAAAAAAGCCACATCCTTCTAAATCTACACAGAACTGGGTAAATGCAGACATTTGTGTAAATATTTGGGATTTTGCACATCAACATTCCAATAGGGATCTATTAATTTTTAATTATTTAAAAGTTTGTGACAGAAGTTTAACAGCATAACACAGGATGCCTAGTTGCAATACAGAAGATTGCAGCCAATGAAAATAAATGCAGCTTCTACCACAAGTCAATTAAATAAACATCTCTGTATTATAATTCGGTTTATTTTCCAGTCATTGTATTGAAATCCAGACTTTATAATAACTAGAGCAGAAGTAATGAACTGGCACTATAACATTTAGCACAACGTTAACGTTCCTCCTTGCTCTCAGTATTATTAATTTCCAGCAGCTAGATTTGTTCCAACATGTGCCATTAGGTACTTTATGTACAGATTAATTCATTATTTTCTTGCGTCTTGCTGCACACTCCAGGCTCTGTAGCAGTTCCTGTGCCATTAGGTACTTTATGTACAGATTAATTCATTATTTTCTTGCCTCTTGCTGCGCATTCCAGGCTCTGTAGCAGTTCCTGTGGCTTTCGGCTGCAATCAGTGCCTGGAAGAGGGGCAGCTCTTTATTGAGAACATTAACAGCCACACTGCCAGAAACAACACAAAAAGCCTGTGCCACTTTCCTATCCAACCGTGGACAAAGGGTCACAACCGCTCATAAACGTCTAAAGCTAGGTTACAGCTACACCTTCAACAAATTGGGGACTTTGGCCATGAGAGCTGGCCTGTTAATACACTCTAGAATTTTGAGATTCTCCACATTCTGGTTAGCTGTGGGATCCTTGCTCTTACAATTTACTGGTCCCACAACACCAGCCTCCTTACAGTAAATAAGGACTCTTGATTATCCTCCAGAAATGGCACAGCAATTCACTCAGTTCAAGGGCTATTAGGAATGGGCAACAAATACTGGCCTTCTAATTGGTGCCAACATCCCACAGAAGCATAGAAAGAGGGGATGCTGGACAGAGGCCAACGTCAGATCGAATTTTAATATTTGGTGGATCTTTTGAAATCTTTATACACATTCCACAGGGGGACATGGATCTCCACTTTAGATCCCTTAATCTAAAATGGCAATTGCATATAAGATTGACACTTAAAGAATCAATACAATGTTTCTTGACAACATACTTAACTGATAAGATCATTTTCCTTTGATTTGGTGGAGTGGAATCATCATGTGGATATGTATAAATTTGCAAGTATTACTTAGTTAAGTGTAATTTGAATACATCTAGTACATTAAAAGGGTATGGTAGCATACTGGTTATGTGACTGCATTAGTAATCAGGAAGGTATGCGTCCATAATTCCCACATGGTAGCTGGAGAATTTAAATGCATTTAATAAAAAGGTAAAATCAGTAATGGTGACTATCCAATTTACGTTATCCAAATTACAGCATTTGATGTCAAAATGATGCATTGCCTGTTTGGAGCAGAATTGAATGCAGAAACATAATTTTCTGATCCCAGACACACAGCAGTTCAGAGTCGTGACCATCTTCACAGTCTTAGTATTGAGGTAAGAGAGCTAGTCCCCACCCTCCACTGTCATCCTTTTCCAACAATCATCTCCAGATGTGGCTTCTGGCATACTTCATGCCAGAATGGTCCATGCCATTTTCAAACTGTGGAAGGTGTCTGGAAAAACATGCATTTCTGAGTCCAATTTCTCCCCAATTTTTGCTTAAAAGAAACAAAGGAGAAATATTCCCCTCCCTGGTGGTGTTGGGGCTTGTTGAGGGAAAGAGGAAATAAAATGGCAGGTTTTCACTGTCAAATACCTGAGATCATACCTTCAGGATAAGAGGAAGCAGATCTAAAACATTTGAGAACGAATTAAAATTAAGAATCAGAGAGGCTGGAAATCTGAAACAAAAACAGAAACTGCTGGAGAAAGTCAGCAGGGCTGGCAGCGTCTGTGAAGAGAAAAAACAGAGTCAACGTTTTGAGTTCAGAGATAGTAAGAACTGCAGATGCTGGAGTCTGAGATAACGCAGTGTGGAGCTGGTGGAACACAGCAGGGCTTGCAGCATCAGAGGAGCAGGAAAGTTGACATTTCGAGTTGGGACCCTTCTTCAGAAGTGATCCTTCTTCAGAAGGAAAGGAGGATGAGAAATCAGTTCTTTCAAAGGGTTGGAAATTTATGGAATTCATGATCCCATTGTGAAGTGGACATTGAGTAAATTTAAGGAGGAGATAGTCTATTAATTATTATTATATTAATAGACAGGATTTTCCTTCCTCTCTGTCCAATGTAATGTTTGTCGCAGTCCTTGCATGGAATCTTGTATATCACGTTGGTTCTGTCCATAATGGGTAAGGGGTCTTTGGTTCGAGTTAGCAGTTGGCGTAGGGTTGATGTAGGTTTGTGTGCCACTCTGATGCCCAATGGTTGTAAGAGTCTTGTGGTCATACTGCAGCTTCCTGTTGTTGTTTGTGTGATAGGCATCGTCGGACCCAGCTCTTTGGGTATCCATTGTCCTTAAATACTTGGAAGAGGTACTCTTCTTGTTTTGGCGTAGTTCCAGGTTGCAGCAGTGTGTTGTCGCTCGTTTAAATGGTGATTTCACGCAACTTTGATTGTGGGTGTTGGGGTGGTTAATGTTGAAATTCAGGACTTGATCTGTGTGCCTTTCTGTCTACCTTCATCAGAAATTCCCCGCTGGCCCTGCATTCTACCATGTTCATACCCAGCAGAGTAATGAAACTGCTGTGAACATTTCCTTACCCACTATGGACAGAGCCAATGTAATATACAAGATCCCATGCAAAGACTGCGACAAACACTACATTGGACAGACAGGAAGGAAACCGGCCACAAGAATACATGAACACCAACTGGCAACAAAAAGACAAGACCGATACACACTCGTCTCCATTCACATGATAAGGAGAACCACCAGTTCGATTGGGACAACATCAGTGTCCTAGGACAGACCAAACAAGCACGGGAATTTCTAGAGGCCTGGTTCTCCACCAAGAAGGCCATCAATAAACACATAGAATTAGACCCTATATATACACTGCGAAGAAAAGCTGGAAATGAGGTAATCAATTCCAACGGACCCCAGAGTTTAAATACACAACAGCGCTTCATTGGAGGCTGTACTGATGATGCTACCCAGCAGGGTAATGGAACGTCTGCGAACTAACGAACCAGCTTGGCGAGCGAACCAACCACAGCATCCACAACCTGAGCTACAGATCTACTCTAAAACCTCAAATAAACATGGAATTGTAAAGTGCAGAGGGATTTAGATTTTTACTGTGTGAGTCACACAAAGTTAGGATGCAGTTACAGCATGCAATCAAGAAGGCTAATGGGATACTATCTTTTATTACTAGAGGAACTGAACATAAAAGGCAGGATGTTATGCTTCAGTTATACAGGGCATCAATGGGACCACATCTCACAGACGCTGTGTCTCCTTATTTAAGAAAGAATGTGCATGTAACTACAGGCAGTTAGGAGGAAGTTTAATAGAATGATACCTGGAATGAGTGGGTTGTCTATGAGGATCAGTTAGACAGGCTTGGCTTAGTTCCACTGGAGTTTAAAAGTGTGAGTAGGGACTTGACTCTTGTGTATAAGACCTTGAATGGTCTTGACAAGGTGGATGCAGAAAGGATGTTTTCTCTTGTAGGTCAATCCAGAGTTTGGGGATGCTGGGGTGTGTGGGGCGGGAGTTGGGAGCTGAATTTGCTTTAAAATTATTGGCTGCCCTTTTAGGACACAGGTTAAAAACTTTTTATCTCTCAGAGGATTGTGCTGCTTTGGAACTTTCTGCCTCAGAAGATGGAGGAGATAGGAGCATTGAATATTTTTGAGCAGGAGGTAGATATAATGTTATTCGGGAAAGGTTTTTGAGATAGTTGGAGGAAAGGAAATTGAAGTAAAAGTTGATACTGAATGGTGGAGGAGACCAGAGGGGCCCAATGGTCGTGTCGTTTTGCTGGTTCATCTTTTCATTTGTGAAGATCATAATAGTTCACCACATTTCTGTCATTTAGGTGCAACATTAAACTGAGACCCCCGTCAATACTCTCTGGTGTATGTAAAACAGTCCATGGCATGAGGCCGAAAAAACTAAAGTCAAAGTCGATAGTTATTCCTCAAGTAACATTACTAAAATATGCTGCGTATAAATCGGGTGCTGCATTTGTTACATTACAACAGTGAGTATTTTCAAAAAAATACTTCATTGGCTGCAAAGGCTTTGGAACATCCTGAGATTGTGAAAGGGGTTACAAGAATGCAAATCCTTTCACTTTTTTTACACTTGGTAGGAGTCTAATGGCAAAAAGAAAATAAGGATTTGATTTATTATGAAACTGCAGGCAATAGGTCGTTGCTGTCAGAAAGACATTTCGGGAACTGAGAGGCATCTTGAGTTTACATTAACCCTGTGTAAACGTTAGCTTTCATCACACTTGGAATATTATGTGTGACTCATCTTGCAAATTGATATTGACATGACCACTGTATGATGGAGGCTGAATAACTCAGCTTTCATTATTAGGATTACCTTTTGTTTTAGGGATTGCCATTCCCATGGAAGTCAAAAGTCTATGGCCTTGATCACTGATAAGTTGAAGAGAAAATAGATGACAAAGATTCCAAAATTCAGAACTGTTCAGTTTTGAAACAGATTTACAGAAATTATTTTATTTTCATTGGTGAAAAATAAGGTTAAAGAGACCATAATCGAGGTCTTAAAATGTTGAAAGGTGTGGATTCTGCAGGAGTAAGCAGATTCTTTGACTTTGGATTAAAATTGCAAGGGGTAATGCGTTGAAGGATAAAAAATGTATAAGCTGCTGTTGAGTTGAATTGTTCTATTGTGTAGTAACAGACATTTTGATTAATATTTGCCTGGAACAAACTCCCATGTAAACTAAATAAGCTTGGCGTCCAAACTTTAAAAAGAGCTGCTGACTATCTAGTTAAAAATAGGATTCCTAGCTATTGAGGCAAATACACAAACTTCTTGGAGGCGAATATTTCCATGTTAGAAAACAAAAGTTTTATTTGTATAAACCTTTCTATACTTTCCCAAAGTGTTAACAATTAACGATACCTATGTGATAATTGTGATATCATGGATGTGTATACCTTTAAGAGAGTGTTTCTTAAACTGCTGGTAGTCACTACTACCTCAACATGGTGCTGTGTTAATGTCACTGCTACAAGCAGCAGGACTAGGAGACATTAACATGTTGATATGGTAATGATTGAAAGCGGTTCAAGATATGTCTATTTTAAAAACTACATATCCATCATATCACAGCAATAATGACCAGATAATCTGGTTTATATGGTGTTGTTTTAAGAATAAGCAATGCCCAAAGCTGTAGGGAGAATTTCCCCTGCAGAAATATCCAGCAGAAATGACAGGCGGCACACTGGTTAACATTTCATCTGAAGGACAGTGTCACTGACAGTACTGCTTCAGGAAACAAGCCTGGACTTTGAGATTGGAATATTGGAGCTGAACTTTATACACTCTAACCTCAGACTCAAATACTGGGTTGTGATACTGAGCCACAGAATGGTGAGCGCAATGTCATTCTGCCTTTGATTCACCTTTTTTTTAATGTGAGCGGGAGCAGAGAATCACTATTGGAGGTAAGCAGACGTACAAATGAACAGAAAAAAAACCCCAAAAGAACTGTGGATGCTATAAATCAGGAACAAAAACAAAGCTGCTGGAAAAGCTCAGCAGGTCTGGCAGCATCTGTGGGGGAGAAAACAGAGTTAACGTTTCGGGTCCGGTGACCCTTCCTCAGAACTGATGGTGGGTGGGAAAACATCAACGTTAACGAAAACGTCAACAAAACGTTAACTCTGTTTTTTCCTTCACAGATGCTGCCAGACCTGCTGAGCTTTTCCAGCAACTTTGTTTTTGTACAAATGAACAGCCCTGCATTGGTATCACTGTGTGACAGGTCAGAAAGAAAAGATTCCAACTTTAGCTTGGTACCTTGCAGTTTGACCCAATTCTGACCAGTAATTTGTGGGAAATTTTAAACTTTCTCTTCTTGTAGCCTGTGATTATTTCCCAGGAGCAAAGATGTCATTACATGTGAAGGCCGTGATGTCCATTAGAATAGGCCCTATGTTTTCTATTTGATCTAACCCCTAAGCACCACTCTTCCCTTTCTCTCCTACTTTGCAATTGAGTTCCTCCCCTCCCTCCCCATCAACCCCCTTCTTGCCCACTCCCTGATTGACCCCTTCTCCATCCCCAGTGTGAAACTGCATGCACTCGGTGCTTCACTGATTGGGTCTGGCCAATCAATCAGTAATGTCTCGGATGTGCTGTTACAATTCCATGCAGAAATTCTGAATGGCAAGATTCTACTGAGTTTCTGATTGACCTCACTCCCTATGGGTCAGGGACATAAAAATTCATCCCTTGTTTGAACCAATGATGACAAGTTGGAATCAATGGCGTGGGATCTTCCAGGTGCACCCAGTGTGTATGGAAAAGTGGGAGGGGGAGCTTGATTGGTCAAAATTCAGATTCCTGGCATCAGATTAAAGTTTTGGTTTTTAATCTGAGAAGCTAACATGCTTCCTAGACTTCTGTTGCGTTGACTGGCGTACTATAAATGTTCATTCACACCTCAGTCCACTGGAATGACAATCACAGGAGCATTTTATACATAAGGTATGCACCTAATAGAATAGACTGCTCATTCTACAGCATTAAAGGTGGTGGTTGTGGTGTGCAAAACATTAATGTATGTGAAGCTGTGCAGAAGTTGCCTGGTATCTGAATCTTATGGATATGGGGATGAGGCTGTCGTCTCGAAGATTGCAGGGTTGTGTTGCTGGGGATAATGACTACACTCAGATTCAGAATGAGCTCGGTGCCACATGCATACAGTATACCTTACTGCTCAAGGCTATAAATTCTTTGGAGGAGCAAATTGCTGCAGATGCTGGAATATGTACTGAAAACATAAAATGCTGGCCAGCACAG
The DNA here is from genome assembly GCF_021869965.1 of Rhincodon typus. Classification (NCBI taxonomy): domain Eukaryota; kingdom Metazoa; phylum Chordata; class Chondrichthyes; order Orectolobiformes; family Rhincodontidae; genus Rhincodon; species Rhincodon typus. The sequence goes on along the minus strand of NC_063356.1, from coordinate 37,517,309 downwards.
CGGGTCAGGCAGCATCCATGGAGAGACAGCAAGCTAATGTTTCAAGTCTAGATCACAGACCCACTGTGATTTCCAACATTTTTTGTTTTCAGTATAAATCCTTTGCACATGGCTGACTGAGGAAGAGGACAGTCAGCCATGGGTCATACAGGAGGGGTTATACATGTTGAGGTGGCAGTGAGGCAGAAATAGGAGCTGCCTGATGACGGAACAAACATTAGGTTGACTTAAGCAAGCTCTCAAAAAGCAACCAAACATCTTTTTTTCTCCTTTTTTTTAACAGATCATCAATTCAATGCAAATTGTTTAGCTAATTAAACCCAGCAGCTGTGCTGTCTTTGCCCAGTGATCTTCAAAATTCCCTGCCTGTTCAATTTGGTGTTCTACTTACATATACGCATGCAGTGACCTAAGAATGATGTTGCTTTAGACAACCTGATCCACCCCGATTGGAAGATCCTCCTGCTCCCTGCTGTCCCCTTTAATACAGCTATAGCTAACCCGTACAGAATTGGACGTAATGTTCACTATCACTACACGACATTTTAAATCATACGTTCATTGAAACAAGCTGTAAATTATGTCACTGAGCTCTTGAAATCCAATTATCTGTGACGAGCTGTACATTCATCTTTAGAAGTGTTTTAAGCTTTGACAATTCCACTTTTATGTGTGATTTGGAGCCTGAAGTTTTGATTTCTCTGTACAAAATGAAGCACACAATGTTGAGAGTGAATTGTGGCCTTTTATGCGCTGCATCCCACTGTCACAAGAGCTACCATTTTTGAAAAGTTACACTTTCCCTGAAATGTGACGGAACACAATAGATTCAGCCCAAGTGAATAACTGTCAAGAAATCAAGAACCCACAGCTTTAAACCTTTGCAAAGTGTGTCAGTTTAAGCGTGAGTGAGGAGGCAATCAAAATGACTAAAGTAGCAGGGCATTGGTGTTTTAATCAGATTGCACTACACAGTTTTTCCAGCTGCAACGAAAAATCAGAACATTGACAGAGAACGAAGCAGCTAATGTAAGTGAGTGAAGGATTTACTCTTGTCAAAACTCATCATTTCCACCACAATTTCAGCCAGCAATCTTATTGTCTTCTTTCTAGTTCAGCATCCATTTACCAACCAAGTACCTTGCTTTTTATAAAAAAAATTAAATAACCCAATATATTTCAGGACAGTGTTTTTGAGATTGATTTTTGTTCTCTTTTGCTTCTTTTATTCCTTTCTCATTACAATTTCCATGTCTCTTTCTTGCATCGCTATGAATATTTAAACACGGGGATGAAAGATGATTTTCCATCCCCAGAGGTGTACTATCAGCTGTTGAGCTTCTGTGAAGCAGTTCAGGCAAAGAAAACTCACAATTTCCTTCCCAGCTAGTCAAACTGTGGCTGGAGCTCTTGTAACACTGCAGGTACCATGCCCATCTTAGACCCAGAGGCTTAGGGTTCAAGTCCCTCAGTGAGATTTGATGGCCAAGGAAGCTCTATTTGTCACCTGCCATAAGGGTCAAAAGACACATTTTTCCAAAGTACAGGTGACAACAGCAATCTCCTGGTCAACCACGCTTGATTTGGAGTGGTGCTTTCAGGCAGGTGACTTTGTCCAGGAAATCTTCTGTACCCAGGACAGGAATGGGCTATTCAGGCCTTTGGTCTGCTCCACCATTTGATAAGTTCATGGCTGATCTGCTTGTGACCTCAAATCCACATTCCTGCCTACCTCTGATAACCTTTCACTCCATTGTTGAACATGAATCTTCCTACCTCGGCCTTAACAATATTCAAAGATTCTGTCCCCACAACCTTTTCAAGAAGCATGTTCCATAGAGTCACAAACATCTGAAAGGGAACAAAATTCATCTTGTTTCAGAGATAGTAGGAACTGCAGATGCTGGAGAATCTGAGATAACAAGGTGTAGAGCTGGATGAACACAGCAGGCCAAGAAGGGTCTAGGCCCGAAACGTCAGCCTTCCTGCTCCTCTGATGCTGCTTGGCCTGCTGTGTTCAAAATTCATCTTGTCCCTGTTTTAAATGGCAGCCTCTGATTTTCAAACTGTGATACCCAATTTCTAAGCTCTCTCACAAGATGAAACATCTTCACCACATCTCCCCTCTGTATGTTTCAATTAAGTCATCTCTTTCTTTTCTAAATTCCAGTGGATACAAGCCTAGCCTGTCTAACCTTAAACATAAGGTTACCATATGCTTTGTCTGCCTCATCTGTCAAATTACACATGACATTAGCAGTCCTTTAATGCACAGAAAAATTCCACTAACATTTCCGTTATGAGTCACCAGTGAGGGTACCTAAATCCATGTGAACTCCAGCAATCCAAGAAGGCAACTCACCACCACATCCTCAAGAAAAAGTTTCTGATCTTATTGCGGAAGGAAGATCATTAATGAAGCAGTTAAAAATGGTTAAGTCAAGGACTCTATCCCCGGGAACTCCTGCAGAGATGTCTTGGAGCTGAGATAATCCAGCAATCACAGCCATCTTGTTTTGTGCTTCAACCATTGGGAATCTCTCAATTCCCACAAAATTTAGATTTGTTAAGGCTCCTGATCAATGTGGTCTTGATGTCAAGGGCAGTCAGTCTCACTTCACCTCTGGGATTCTATTTGTTCATCCATGTTAGATTGAAGGTTGGAAGGAGGTCAGGACCCCATCAGATTCCTCACTTGTGCCTTGTGGACAATCTTTGGTGAGACATGAGGTGGGTTACTCACCATGCCTCTGACATGCCCTTGTAGCCACATTATTTGTGTGGCTGGGCCAGTTCAGTTTCTGGTCAATGATAACTCCTGGGATGTTGATGGGATTCAACCAATGTCATGGGAAGATGGTTAGCTTCTCTCATGTTGGAGATGGTCACTACATTACACTTGTGTTATGTAATTGTTATTTGCTACTTATCAGCCCAAGCCTGGATGTTATCCAGGTCTTGATGCAAGTCAACACAAAGTGCCTCAGATTATAAGAGGATCCATAACTGGTGCTGAATCTGTGAACGACCCTACTTCTGATATTTTAATAGAAGGAAGGCCATTGGTGAAGCAGCTGGAGATGGTTGGATCCCAGTTACCAAGCTGACTATTATCTGCAGTGATGTCCTGGAACTAAGATGATAGACATCTAATAACCAGAAAAAGGTAAAAAATAACAAAGAACTGTAGATGTTGAGAATCAGAAACAAAAACAGAAATTGCTGCGAAAGCTCAGCAGGTCTGGTAGCATCTGTGGAGAGAAAGCAGAGTTAATGTTTCAGGTCCACTGAGCCTTCTTCAGAACAAGAAAAATATCCCTTTGCCTCTATAGTGGGATGTGGCCTGTACATTTGAAACTGGAAGAACAACATTCTCCTGTGGCTCTCTGACATATGATTACTGCCTCCCACTGTGTTAAAATGTAACCTTTTGTCTCCTTTGGTACGATGTGTCTGAATTAATCAAACTCAATAAATTCATACGGAACACTGTTCGTAAATAAATAGACGTCTACTTGTTGTTTGCAAGTGAAATTATGAATGAAGAGTCTGTTCTGGTTTGTTTGACTAAGACCAGAGCCAAATTCCAATGTGATTTATTTTTGGTCTACAAGCCAAAGAGCTGGGAAATGTCTCGGAAAAGACCTGTCTCTGGAGAATTACTGAGATAACAAGGTGCAGAGCTGGATGAACACAGCAGGCCAAACAGCATCAGAGGAGCAGGAAAGCTGACGTTTCGGGCCTAGACCCTCCTACGATCTCTGGAGAATTACTGTTCCCTTTGTGAGATTGTGAGAACACACAATACGTTTTGTAATTCCAAAGTAAAAAATGTAAAGAGAAATTGTTCTTGTATTCATTAAGTGAATAAATCAAAAGTGCCTTTCAGAAAATTAATACTTTTATTGTGGAAAAGTCAATGACCAATAGTAAATTCTATGTAGCTATTTGGGTAAAACAAACTTTCCTGTGAAGGTGAATGAAGCTTGTGGGAGTGTGGGTGTGTGTGTTTGGGTGTGGGTGTGCGTGTGAGGGATGTTGATATGTGTCTAGATGTTTGTGTGAGTGCATGTGTGGGGGTATATGTGTGTAGGTGTTTGTGTGGATGAGTCTGTGGAGGGGATATGCATGTAGGTGTAGGTGTGGGTGAGTGTGTGGGGGGGATATGTATGTAGGTGTTTGTGCTGGGGGGATACGTGTGTAGGTATTTGTGTAGGTGAGTGTGTGGGGGGGCAATATGTGTGTAAGTGTTTGTGTGAGTGCGTGTTTGGGGGGATATGCGTGTAGATGCTTGTGTGGGTGAGTGTGTGGGGGGGAATATGCGTGTAAGTGTTTGTGTGGGTGCGTGTGTGGCTGTTATATATGGGTGTGGGTGCATGTGTGGCTGTGTATTTAGGAGTGGGTACATATGTGTGGGTGTATGTTTTTCTGTATGGGGGGCCTGTTTATTGGGTGGGGGTTGAGTAGAGAGAATTTCAAGCATCTGGCTGAACAGCTGCAGTATTTCTTTGGAAGTTACATCCAGAATCTATTGCAAATGGACAGTCAACGATGATAACAACAACAGCAACTTGCATTTAAGTAACACCTTTACTGCAGCAAAAATCCCTAGGTTGTTGGAAGAATTTGAGAACTTCAAGTAAAACCTTTAAAGAAGAGATTAAAGGACACAAGTAGGTGTTATTTGTGTCACTTTTCAATTTTATATTATTTTGGCATTTTGCTTATAATTGTATTATGAACATCAAAATTGACAGTAAATGAGAAAATTGTGAATGTTTGTTTTCCTCTGGAAATGGCTTTAAATGATTTATGAGAAAAGATCATGTAATAATATTGTTGGGAAATGTTACAGCTTAATGATTGACTAATATTGGAAATCATATTAGAACATCACCTCTGGGAGTTTCAACCGAATGCAATTACTCTGGGCATTTTTACATCAGAATTCTTGTAGGAAATGTTTTCATCTGAGAGAATTCCATTATATAGTACTTCTCACTCAGTCTTTAAGACCAATAAAATTGTTTTTTGTTTTGAAGTCTGTCCCTTTCGTAATGTAAGGAAAATGCACAGCAAGCTCCCATACACAGCAAAATGACAATGATCTTTTTATTAATTATGTGATTTTAGGATATAAATATTCACTGGAACACTGAGAGAGCTCCTGTGTTTTTTTTAATGGAAAGGATACAGTTTGAAATATGGCACTGTTTAAATTTGTATCATGCAAACTGAGTCTTATTCATCCCTATGAATTTCTCTAAAAAATCTGAACGGTTCAAGCTTCAACATAAAGTGACTTTGTACGTATTGGTGGTTTTCAACAATTTTCCATTAGATTTCTCCTCTAGATGCTGGAGGAATCTCTGATGGAACAAGGATCCATTTAATCTTCTGAAGAACAGACATACCGGACTCAAAGCATTAAATCCATTTTTCTCCACAGATATTGCCAGTCCTGCTGTGTTTCTCCAGCATTTTCTGCGTTTGTTTCAGATTTCCAGCACCTGCAGTATTTTGCTTTTATCCATTTATCTTTGTTGAAGGCTTCTCTGATGCAAACTGAAACATTCCTTGGTAAATGGGATTCAGTAGGTACTAGGCTTTACTTCACATGTAGTCTGCTGGCAGCATGTTGTTGTGAATTTACCATAACATTTTGAACATTGGACCAGAACAAGGTCTAAAGAGAAAAATGTCATAGGAATCAGTTTATTTGGAAGAATCTTTTAAAACTAGCAGTAAATTTAAGTGCACAGTTTGATTCTGCTTGCCCCAACCTCATTTAGCAAAGTTTAGTTCTTAGTTTAGGATCCATCTCAATTCTCTGAAGCCAGAATGATCATTTCAACACCACTGTCTTTGGCCAATGTATCAAAAGGAATTTGAAAGTATGCAGAATAAACAGGCTCTCATCTTTGTTCATTTTAATTAAATGCACCAGGAGACAGACAAACTGGCTTTGGCTATTATCAAATTGGAAGCAACTAATCATAGGACTTATACAATTAAAGGTAGGGCCCTAGGTAGTGTTGTAGAACAGAGAGACCTGGGGGCTCAGGTATATGATTCTTTGAAATGATGGTGAAGAAGATGTTTAGCACACTTGCCTTCATTGCTCAGACCTTTGAGTATATGGGCTGGGACGTCATGTTAAGTTTGTACAGAATATTGGTGCAGCCTCTTCTGGAGTACTGGGTGCAGTTCTGGATACCCTGTTATAGGAAGGATATTATTAATCTGGAGAGGATTCAGAAAAGATTTACCAGGATGTTGCTGGGAATGGAGGGTTTGAGATATAAAAATAGATTGGAAAGGCTGGGACTTTTTTCACTGGAGCATAGGAGGTTGAGGGATGACCTTATTGAGGTTTATAAAATCATAAAGGGCGTAGATAAGGTGAATGACAAGGGTCTTTTCCCTAGGGTGTGGGAGTTCAAAACTAGGGGGTGAGAGATATTGTATTATGGCTCTCTTTACCAACTCACTCACAAGCGCACTATGTTTACTACACCACTTTTCCATTCTCTCATTCATTTGTAGTACATTTTATAAACTAAATTAAACATCCCTTCTAACCCATTACTGTTTCTTTACACCTTTCAATTCTTATTGACCCCATGCTGCAAGCTATCGTGGCTCCATATCACACTCGAGACTATGGAAATATTATAATGTTATTTAGCCCTTAGCAACCATCTCTCGGGACCTGAATAGGTTGCAGACATCAAACAGTTTCCTCCAATAGTAAGAAGCTTTTTAGATGCATATTAAATAGGGCCGCTACCACCTTTAAGAAACTTAATATCAAAACAGCGCTTCTGTGAAACTACATGAATGAATGTGTAAGAACTGTCAAAACCAGCAATAGTAAAATCTCATGACCCAGCTGCGGGAGATCAGATTAATATCCTCTATACTTCTATTTAGTACACGTATAATTTCTCACTTAGGTCATATAGGTGTAGTATATTTACTAACATTACTGACTTTAAAGAGAAAAGGACTAATGCCTCTTCATTTTGCAAGCTCAGACCAGACAGACACTCTAATCCCATCAGGAGTAACATTTAGCAAGTGCTTAAACCATCTCCTGCTCCCCCAGGACAGATGTCACACAAACATTTGTGCACAATAGATACAACTATGTAACACCATAGTGTTAAAATTTTAATGTATGTAAGAACTGTGTATAAAAGAGGCTACGGTAAAACTATAGTTTGGAAACCATCACTGCCTCGGACTGTGCTACTGCGCGTGCTCAATACAGAGGCTATTTTCACCACTCACTGATCTAGGTTGTTATTGTACACAATCCCACAGGGGCATATTTTTAAGGTGAGAGGAGAAAGATTTAAAAAAATGTCAGGAGGGGCAATTTTTTTTACACAGAGTTCATGTGTGGAATGGGCTGCCAAGGAAAGTGATGGATGTGCGTACAGTTACAATGTTTAAAAGACATTTGGATAGGTTCATGAATAGGAAAAGTTTGGAGGGATATGGGCCGAGTGTAGGCAGGTGGGACTAGTTTAATGTGAGATTATGGTCAGCGAGGGCTGGTTGGACCGAAGGGTCTGTTTCCGTGCTGTATGACTCTATGATTCTATGAATCTATATCAGTTGTTGGACTTTGGCTCTTTTCTGTTACTGCTCATTACATAGAAATAATCATACTTTTCTGAAATAATTCAGCTGAATATTAATTACTGGATATTTTGATTGTTTATTCAGCACATTCATCAACAAAATAATGATGTGAATTCCAGCCAATTAACATCAGTGGCTGCTCTTAGAACTATTGATACATTCTACATTATACAGCAATAAATGCTTTCCCAATAACCGATTATAATGAATGTACTATCTCTGTAATACTGGTCTGCAATACTGTCAGATCATCCATCATTTGTTGACATCTGCATACATATGATTAATTGACCCTTGGTAGAAACATCAAGAGTAGATGGAACTTTTTTTGTTAATAAACGTAGATTCACACTTCTTTGTTTCCTTTGCAAAGCTTACAGGAAACTGATTTTTGGATGCTGGCAATCAGTTGTGTTGGAGACAGATCAAATATGGTTCACTGGAGTGATTCCAGAGATGCAGGGTTTGCCTACTGAAGAGAGTCTGAGCAGCATAGACCTGTATTGTCTAGAGATTAAAAGAATGAGAGGAGATCTAATTGATGCATGTAAAATGTTAAAGGGGATTAACAAAGTAGATGTAGAGAGGATGTTTCCCCTCGAGGGGCAGTTTAGAACCAGAGGTCATCTTTTTAATATAAGAGGCAACAGATTCATCAACCACTGTTTAAAAGACATTTGGATAGGTTCATGAATAGTAAAAGTTTGGAGGGATATGGGCCGAGTGTAGGCAGGTGGGACTAGTTTAATGTGAGATTATGGTCAGCGAGGGCTGGTTGGACCGAAGGGTCCGTTTCCGTGCTGTATGCCAAGTACAATGGAGGTCCATTAAGTTATCAGAACCTGTTGGAGCCTCAAATGTATGTTAATATAGCTGTGTATAAGTGACAAATGCCTGGGATTTTTTTGCAACTGCAGGGAATGTCAAATATCAATGTTTGTTCTTCACGTGCAAAGACCGTTCAGAAATGCTTCAGCAACTGTATATGTATATCGAGATTTTTTTTAATGAATAAAGTATACTTTTGTAATTAAAAACTGATTTAAAATGGAGATGAGGAGGAATTACTTTCCTCAAAGTGTTGTGAATCTGTTGAATTCTGGATGCTGGCACTCCCGATTAAATTTGAGGAGGAGATTTTAACAGGTAACAGATTGATAGTTATGCAGAGCAGGCAGGAAAGAGGAGTTGAGGCTGAGACGAGGTCAGCCATGATTGTATTAAATGGTGGAGCAGGCTCAAGGGGCTGAATAGTCTACACCTGTGATATCAAGTTGTAGAGCTGGATGAGCACAGCAGGCCAAACAGCATCTTAGGAGCAGGAAGGCTGACGTTTCGGGCCTAGACCCTTCGTCTAGGCCCGAAACGTCAGCCTTCCTGCTCCTATGATGCTGTTTGGCCTGCTGTGCTCATCCAGCTCTACACCTTGTTATCTCAGATTCTCCAGCATCTGCAGTTCCTACTATCTCAGTCTACACCTGTCCCTAGTTCTTCCATTCTTTTCTCGTTGGCTGCAGTTGTTTGCAAACATTGAATGGAAACAAACAGAACAACAGCTGTTACTTTTGGTATTTTAGCCATCTCGTATGCATTGGGTTACCAGTCCAAGCTTTTGAGTTGTTTCTGTTGAGTTCAGTGCTTTATATTCAGCGCCTTCAGTCTGGAACTGAAGATCATCCTCCTTCCCATTGAATTAAACGCACAATTTAGTCTGTCCTTTTGGTTTCTATTTAGTTTGTCCTCTTGAGATGACAGCGTACTCAGAGCAGTGAAGGAAATGACCATTGGTTCTAAGCTTTTATACACAAATAATTGCATCGGAGGTTACAGGAGGAATTTTAAAGAGGCCTGAATGATGTGTCGTGTGTTGGGGAATGTGAGCAAATCATGTGAGAATTCACGTCTGGCCTTTTTCGATGTTGGGTTAACTCGTTCATTTTCAAACAGAGTTCTGTGTATTGAGATGATATTTTCACTCAGCAACAGCGAGATGTCTAATGATGGGGATTATTAATTGTTAAATAACCTCATTAACTACAAATCTGACCTCATTAATACTAAAATGGACAGAAAAAACTGTTGCTGCTGGAAATCTGAAGCAAAAGCAGAGAATGCTGGAGAAACTCAGCAGCTCTGGCAGCATTTGTCGAAAGAGAACAGAGTTAACATTTTAAGTCCAGCGATCCTTCATCAGAACTGACAATAGCTGGGGAATGGTGGAATTTATGCTGTTTTCTGTCCCAGGCCTATTGCAGTGCTCCAGCAAGACTCAACACAAGCTGGAAGGAAAATATCTCATCTTTCATCTAGGGATCTTACAGCCTTCAGGATTCAACACTGAGTTTAGCAATTTCAGAACATGAACATCCCCATTCCCTATGCCCACACCCCTAACTCCTGTCCTGAGTAGGCTGCTCTCAGCATAGCTTATCCATTTTTAAACATTTATGTGTCTCAATAGAAGCTCATCTAGCTATTATCTCTCACTCACTTATCATCAGAAATCTCTTTGTTTGCCTATCCCATTTCTGTCTGTCTCTCTGTCGATGGATATCTAACTTAGATGAGTCAAAATACAGAAGGGAGATAGAGGGCTTGGTGATCTGGTGAAAACAATCTGTCTCTCAACATCGGCGAAACTAAAGAACTGATCATCGACTTCAGAAAGAAAGGAGGAGAACACACCCCCATTTACATCAACAGAACTGAGGTTGTGAGGGTGAAGAGCATCAAGTTCCTCGGAGTGACGATAACCGATGACCTGTCTTGGACTTCCCACGTAAATGTGACAGCCAAGAAGGTACAACAACGCCTCTTCTTCCTCAGGCAGCTCAGGAAATTTGGCATGTCCCTAAGGTCCCTCACCAACTTCTACCGATACACCATTGAAAGCATACTGTCCGGGTGCATAACGGCCTGGTATGGCAACTGCTCTGCCCAGGACCGTAAGAAACTACAGAAGGTGGTGTGCACAGTCCAGACCATCACAGAAGCCAACCTTGCGGCCATGGACTTCATTCACACGGCTCGGTGCCGTGGAAAGGCAGCCAACATCATCAAAGACCCTTCACACCCCGGCATTGATCTCCTACAACCTCTTCCGTCAGGCAGAAGATACAGAAGCCTGAACACACACACAAACAGGTTCAGGAGCAACTTCTTTCCAGCAATTATCAGACTGATGAATGGACTCTAGCCTCTAATAATGTAACCTGCAAATGTAACCTGTATGCCTCTGTGTCTTTTTGATCTGTACATCCTTTGCTTGCTGTGATCTGGCTTTATTGCTGGTAAACAAAGCTTTTCACTGTATTTCAATACATATGACAATATATCAATCAATCTCTCTCTCTCTCTCTTTCTTTCTGGGCACCATCTCCATGTATTTGATTGTCTCTCTCCTCTCTCTAGTCCCCAACTGGGGAAGTAATGGCCTTAGTGGTATAATTGCTGGATTGTTCATTTAGAGACTCAGATAATGTTCTGGGGACTGTGATGTGAATTCTACCACAGCAGATGGGGGAGTTTGAATTCAAGAAAAAAATGTCGGGAATTAAGAGTCTAATGGTGACCATGAATCCATTACCAATTGTCAGGAAAAAACCATCTGGTTCACTAATGCCATTAATGGAAGGAAACTGCTATACTTACCTGCTCTGGCCTACAAGTGACTCCAGACTCACAGCAATATGATTGATTGGTAACTTCCCTCTGGGCTATTAGGGATGGGCAATAGTGCTGTCCTAGCCAATGATGCCTTCATCCCACAAATAATTAAAAGCAACCCATCCCATCTTTGGCATAGATTCTACCCTTTCCCAGTTATCCTCAGTTGTAATGAAGGGTCAATGGACTTGAAATGTTAACTCTGCCTCATTGTTTAGTGCAGAAACAAAGCCATGAATCTTGTCACGGTGCTCAGCAGTTCTCAGTCAATTTCAAAGGGAAAGAGTTAGGGGCCCTGACATAATAAGTCAAGGGCAATCTCCTAATAAGATCAGTCCAGAAACTTGAGCACAGTCAAGTTACACTCAGGGCACTCAGGCGCAGGTTCTTCTCCTCATAGGGGGTGAGGAACCAAACATCAGGCAAGCCATCACTTGTCCTTTTGCCCTGTTGTGAATAGTTATCTCCTGGTATGAGAGAAAGGGAGGGAATGTGTGAGATGCAAGTGGTTGGCACAGCTGTCATTGCTGATTGGGAAAGATCACAGATTCGTAGAATCCTACAGCGTAGAAACAGGCCATTCAGCCCATCGAGTCCACACCGACCCCCCCCGAAGAGCATCCCACCCTGTCCCACCCCTTCCACTATCCCTGTAACCCTGCATTTCCCATGGCTAATCCACCTAACTTTCATATTTTTGGACTTTGCAGACATGGGGAGAATGTGGAAAGTCCACTCAGACAGTCGCCCGAGGCTGGAGTCGAACCCGGGTCCTTGGCACTGTGAGGTCCTACCTGGTGCAATAACCTTTTATATGGCACCCTATTGAATGTCTCGTGGAAATCCAAATACCCAATATCTACCAATTACCCATCAACTCTGCTTGCTATATCCTCTAAAATCTGAAAATCACCAAATCTCGCTGTTCTGTTTTGTTTACGCTCATGGGGTCCCCTAGACATTGTAGATCTTAAGGAATCCTTTACTACTTCTAGACTCAAACCAGGACATGCCAGAGTCCTTAGGAATTCACTTTGACTCTGTACGACTTTTCAGTTAGTCTTCCAGAGCTTGCTCTTTTTGCAAGGATTCCACTGCCGGTTTCTCCCACAGGCTTTGAAAGACACATCTGACAATTATAGTTCCTCATGCACTTGGATTTTTAACACTGAAACATACAATTCCTGCTTTATGACTCCAGGTCAGGAACATTCCTAATTTCCAACCATACTCCTTGTTCTGGTTGCTGCTGGGTGAAGCCTTTGCATTCTCACAATCTTCCTTGCTGATTAGCTGTGACTGTGAGAAAGCACATAGATAAACCCCCACACAAATGTTGAATTCCCTGCATCCTATCTCCATGGCACCATGGCACACCTTAGATGTCCCAGAGAGAAAGTTAAACTAATTACCTTCCATTTCCAAACCTACACGTTGGTTTGAAAAATGTATGGATTCTTTAAGAACTTCTGTCGTTTAACCGATGCTTATAAAGCTTTCTTCGTTCTGGTATTCAATTGAACAATTTTTTTTACCTCTTACAAAGACAATTATCAACAGCTTGAGAGATAGTAGGAACTGCAGATGCTGGAGAATCTGAGACAACAAGGTGTAGAGCTGGATGAACACAGCAGGTCAAGCAGCATCAGCGGAGCTGGAAAGCTGACGTTTCGGGCCTAGACCCTTTCTGAAGAAGGATCTCGGCCTGAAACATCAGCTTTCCTGCTCTTCTGTTGCTGCTTGGCCTGTTGTGTTCCTCCAGCTCTACACCTTGTTATATCAACAGCTTGTCTCCATTAAGGATGAGAAAGGGGTTACCCATTGTTTAGTCTTTTCACACTAACTCCGACCTTATTCAATAAACAACTTTTGCATTTCAATCACTTTAAGTCCAGTTATAACCTCCCAAAACTAGGTGTTTCCATTATGTTATTTTTAAAACTTCAAACTCAACCTAAAACTTTAAATTCTAAAGGATATGAATCATGAAATTAGACATTTTCAAAACACTGGAGATATTTTTCCTGCTGTACTGGAGCCTCTTTCTATTATTAGTGCTTGTTTAGTTGCACCAAGTTAAACATTCTTTGTTTTATGTGGCTGTTTTTACGTTTGCTCCTAGGGCTATAGAACAGCAGATCACAGCACCCTCTGTTGGTCAATTTAATGTTTACAACGCTTTACCCAAGCCATGTATTCTTCTTCAATCTTATCTCTGTTCACAACAAAACAGAATTATTTCATTTGGAGATATATTGTATCTCAAAAATATTTTTTGTTCGGCTCTCACTGTTTGTGAATTGAATGTTTCTGTTTGCATAATGTTGGAATTGAGGACATGTTGAGAATCCTGGAAAGATCGAAATGATGCATAAAATATCAACAAACGATATAGGACATCTGGCGGAAGTAATTTTTGTCACAACAGTTACCAAAATGCAAAATCTAATTTAATTGTGCTCTCAATTCTGCTTTAGGGTTATGATGCTATATGGATATTTTACACTGTCATATATGGCAACAGCAGCTTGCATTCATGTAGCACCTTTAATGTAAAAATTGCCACTGAGTCATCATTGGAAGGATTTCAAATTATATACATAATATAAAGAAGTATTCATTCCTAATAGGTTTTGAATGAACGTTAAAAAGAGGGGAGAGAAGAAAGTACGTAAAGGGGTTAGAGAGCTTAGGATCTAGACTTCTGAAAGCATAATTACTAATGGTGGAGTGAAAAAGTTGCAAATGTCCAAGTGGCTTGATTTGGAAGGCAACAGGGACGTGAGAGAGTTGAAGGACTTGTGAAGGTTATAGAGGTAGGAAGGGGCAAGACCAATGAAAGATTTGAAAGCTAGGATGAGAATTGCAACCAGCAGCCAATGATAGTCAGCAAGCACTTAGGAGGTGGCTACATGTGCCTAGAATATGATAAATGGATTTTTAGATGAGCTCAATTTTGATCTCTAGAAGGACAGAAGCAAGGAAGTAACTTACCTCCTACAACTACCATTTGTGAAAGTTGACGTCTATTAAACAACTCACTGGAGGAGGTGATTCTACAACTACCTTCAACCTCAATGATGGAAGAGCACAACACATGAATGCAAAAGATAAGGCTGAGCATTCGCAGCAATCTTTAGCCTGAGGTGCCAATTGGATGATCCATCTCAGTCTGCTCTGGAGGTCCCCAGCATCACAGATGCCAGTTCTCAGACAATTTGATTCTCTCCATGTGATATCAAGAAACAGCTAAAGATGCTGGATATTGCAAAGACCATGGGCCCTGACAACATTCAGGTAATAGTACCGAAGGTGTGTGCTCCAGAACTAGCTACACCCCTAATCAAGTTGTTCCAGTACAACTAAAATATTGCATCCACCCAACAATATGGAATATCACACAGGTCTTATACTTAATGAGAACAGTTAATCAACCTGACCAATTATCACCCACACCACTCTACTCTCAATCATTAAAGTGAATGAAGGTGCCATCAACAGTGCTATCAAGCAAAACTTGCTGAGCAATAATCTACTCACAGACACTCAGTTTGGTTTCTGCCGAGGCCACTCAGCTCCTAACTTCATTATGTAGAATCATAGAATCCCTACAGTGTGGAAAGAAGACCTTCGGCCCAACAAGTTCACACCAACCCTCAGAGCATCCCACCCAGACCCATTCCCCTATAACCCACCTAATCTACTCATCCCTGAACACAATGGGCAATTTCCCATGGCCAATCCACCTCATCTGCACATCTGTGGACTGTGGGAGGAAACCGGAGCACCAGAAGGAAACCCATGCAGACAGAAGGAGAATATGCAAACTCCACACAGACAGTCACCCGAGGGTGGAATCAAACCCGGGCGCCTGGTGCTGTGAGGCAGCAGTGCTGACCACTGAACCACTGTATTACATCCTTGATTTGAACATTGGACCTAAGGAGTTGAGCTTCAGAGGTGAGTGAGAGTGACTGCCCTTGACATATGACAACATTTGACCAAGTGTGGCTTCAAGCAGCCCTAGCAAAGAAAACATCAATGGGAATTTAACAAAATCTCTGCTGATGGAGTCATACTTTGCATATAGGAACATGCTTGTTGTTGTTGGATGTCAGTCATCTCAGCTCCAGGACATCACTGCAGGAGTCCCTCAGTGTAGTGTCCTAGGCCCAATCAGCTTCAGCTGCTTCATCAATGACCTTTGCTCCATCATAAGATTAGAAGTGGGGATGTTCACCAATGATTGCACAATGTTCAGCACCATTTATGACTCCTCAGGTACTGAAGCAATCCATATTCAAATGCAATAAGACCTAGACAATATCCAGGCTTATGGTGTAAAACATCAAGTAATGTTTTTGCAATGCAAATACCAGGTAATCACAGTTTTATTACTTTTAAAGTTACATTAAATCTGCACAAAATATTATTTTATGTTGAAAGGTCTAGGCCCGAAGAGTTGACTCTCCTGCTCCTCTGATGCTGCCTGACCTGCTGTGTTCCTCCAGCTCCACACTGTATCGACTCTGACTCCAGCATCTGCAGTTCTTGCTATCTCTAAGTGACTTGTAAGCCATGGATTTGCAAGATAAAACCTGTGAGCTGAGGGCAATGCTCAAAATAGTCAGAAAGTCATTATGGCACAGCAGGGGATCATTTGACCAATGGAGCCCATAAAGCTCAAACCTTCAGTAAAACATAAAATAATATTTTGTGCAGATTTAATGCAACTTTAAAAGTAATGAAGTTATCTCCACAGACAGACACAATATCTACAAAAAGAGATACATGTTCTTTGAGTCAAATATTTGTCATGGATTTTTCAATAAAGGGGCAAGTTTCCACAGGGATAGGTCCCACTGTGGACATGTTTCCCAATTCCAGCCACATTTCTAGTCTGAAGGAAGTAGAACGAGATCCCAAATAGATCAAGAAACACTACAACAAACCCCAGTGAGGAGGAGCAGACAGTTGCTGAGATTTCTTGGTGCTATGGATCCCCTGTGTGACCTTGCTATGAGAATGCCAGCACAGATGTCAATTCCATTTTATCAATCAACGAGTTCTAGAATCCATGTTGCTCCTGCATTTTTGCCCTGCTCCCACTGGGGGACAAAATGACCTAGTGTTATTATCACTGGACTGTTAATCCAGAGACCCTGGTCATGTTCTGGGGACACGGATCGAATCCTGCCACAGGAGATGGTGGAGTTTAAATTCAATAAATATCTGAAATTAAAAGTATAATGAGCATGAAGCCATTATCTATTGTCGGGAAAAATCTATTGGGTTCACTAATGCCTTTTACGGAAGGAAACGGCCATCCTTACCTGTTCTGGCTTGTATGCAACTCCAAACCCACAGCAATGTGTTGAATCTCAACTGTCCTCTGAGCAATTAGGGATGGGCAATAAATGCTGGCCCAGTCAGCAACACCTACATCCCTTGAATGAATAAAAGAAATTATTTTATGTACCACCTGTAGTACAGATTGGGGTAGCCTTTGAGTCAGAAGGTTGTTTGAGAGCCAAACTAGTTTCACTGCTACCAAGTTATAGAATCATAGAGTTGTACAGCATAGAAACAGACCCTTCAGTTCAACTTGTTCATGTTGACCAAGTTTCCCAAACTGAAATAGTCCCACTTGAACAATTTAGCCTTTATCCCTCTAAACCTTTCTCATCCATGTGCCTATTCAAATATCTTTTAAATGTTGTAACTGTACCTGTATCTACCATTTCCTCTGGCAATTCATTTCACATACAACCCACCCTCTGTGTGAAAATGTTACTCCTCAGGCCCCTTTTAAAACTTCCTCCTCTCAATTTAAAAAGCTGCCCCCTGGTTTTGAACTCACCCATCCTAAGGAAAAACAAATGTTTGCCATTCACCTTATCTATACCCCTCATGATTTTATAAACTTCCTACACTCCAGTGGAAAAAAGATCCCAGCCTATCCAACCTCTCCCTATGACTCAAACCATCCAGGCCTGGCATCACCCTGGTGAATCTTTTCTGAACCCTGCCCAATTTTAACATGCTTCCTATAGCAGGTTGACCAGAACCGTACCAAGTGCTCCAAAAGTGATGACTTTTTGTCTTTCATGGGAGCTGTTAAACCATGGCCCTTTCTTCCCCTCAGATGGGTTTGAAGATTCCATGTCACTATTTTAATGAAGAGCAAGTAAACTCTTATGTGTGTCCTTACCAATATTTATCAGCATTACAAAAGCGGATTAACTGGCTGTTATGACGTTGCTGACTCTGAGACCTTGCTATGCACAAGTTGGCTGCCACATTTCTAAGATTGCAAACACATGTACACTTGAAATGTTTTTCATTGGCTGTAAACTGCTTCAAGAGGTTGCGATAGGATCTTTAGGCGTGCAACTTTTCTTTTCCACCAAAATATATTGCAGTTCCCATTTCAGTGGATTAAACTTAATTTGTCTGTTCATGTATATAGGGGTGGGTGGAGGGAACGATCACATATAGGACCATGCTATATCCAGTTGGAAATGTGAGGATAGATATGAAGTATATATCTCCACCCATTCAATCCTGGACTGGCTGACAAGTGAGTAGCGGGAGGGAAACCAGCAGAATGTTTAGCTATATTAGTGTTCGGTAGAACATATCTGTTTTTCACTCATCAAGAGATGATTCAGAAGACAAGGGAGACAATTACTTTCAAGTGTTATTCAAAAATGAGTAAAGGAACATAAAATAAATTAATTGAGGATTTGAATAAATCACGTTTGAATTTTAGATAAACTCACAAAAATTAATCACCAACCCATTAGATTCTAAACACTAATACACGGCAAAAAAAAACACAACTGTAATCCTCCAGTTAGTGCCTGCTGCTACAGAGTAGAGCAAAACCTTGACCTGGAAAAAAATGAGAGGAAAATGTTAGTGAGTTTTGTGCAGGCTTTTTGGCTGATGTGGTCTGCCGCCGTGATTGAATAGCTGGCAATATGTGTGCTAGGGTTCAGTGAGATGTCAGTGTAAGATTTATAGTAGTTCTAATTGTGTGAGGGTAAGACGTAGTAGCAGAATATTAGACATGAGTTGTGATTGGTACAGATTGTTGGTAAGTCAGAGAAGGGGTTGTGATGGTTTAAACAGTGGCTGAAGCTAGTGATGCAGATGGCAAGAAATGACATTTAAAGAAGCATTCGCTGAACCTGATTACTCGTGTGAGATCATTGAACTTCATGTGGCACTGCATTCAGGTCCTCGGGGCTAGAGTTGTGGCACTAGCTATAAGCAGTGCAAGCTGGCATTAGCTAGTGCTGGGAAGTTATGACTTTGAGCTCTGCACTGAAGCGTGTTGCCAGTCAACAGCATAGTTTGATTTGGCTGCACACAGCAATCCTCAAAATAAACAGGAAGCATTTAGTTAGCATGTTAACTGCACTACATTGAACAGGGATTAATCACGATTTGTGATCCACTCACCCATTTATAGGAAATATACAACTTAGCCCCCAGTCTTTCTAAGTTCTAGAAAATATCCTTTGGGATCCCAATGTATAAACTTTAAGATCTGCATTATTGTAAAATCAACATCAATCAGAAATAAAACTGAAAATCTGTATGCATTTATATATTTGCCAATGCATTCACTGTTTTTTTTAAAATAGTGAAATTATTCCAAAGGTCTTCTTATTTTCTCCTGTTATGGTTTATTACAGTATTACTTATATTATTAATCAATGCACTCTAGAATGGATTACAGAAGTAAATTTATTAGTAATTTCCATATGCCAAATGTGTGTCAGGAAAAATGCATGACTGCATGGAAAGCACAAGAAAATGGGACTAATTGGGTGATAGGTTTACCAGAATCAGCAGAATGGGCTTTTTTAAAAAATTCATTAACAGGATGAGGGCATTGCTGGCCAGGCAGGATTTATTGCCCATCCCTAATTGCTCAGAAGGCAGTTAAGAGTCAACCACAATGCTATGGGTCTGGAGTCACATGTTAGGCCAGACCAGGTAAGGATGGCAGTTTCCTTCCCTAAAGTAAATTAATGAACCAGATGGGTTTTTCCCAACAATCGACAATGGATTTATGGTCATCATCAGATTCTTAATTCCAGATATTTATTGAATTCAAATGCCACCGTCTGCTGTAGCAGGATTTGAACTTGGGGCTGCATGGCCTCCTGCTGCTTCCAGATTATGTGATATAAAAGTCAAGATCTCTGTACCATGCAAGAAGTGGAATAAATATGTGTCACTTCTGACTCTGTGTGGATGGTGGGTGGTAGTCCTGAAAGCCTCAATCTTTAGGATACAATTCCAGTTTATATTTCAATGCAGTGTTAATGGAGAGCTGCAGTGATAGCAATTCAAGCTCTTAGATATTAAACCAAGACAGCTTCTGTTTTCTCTGTTGAAGAGAAGGATCCTCTGACACTATTTGAAGGGAAACAGGCGACGTCTTGATGTGTTTTAGCCAATATTCATCACTCAACCAACTTCACTAAAACTGGTTATTTAATGATTTACTAATTGCTCCTTGAGGAACATTGCTAATGGCACATTGGCTGCTATCTTTCCAATGTTATATAGTGATTAAACTTCAAAATTAATTCATTGTCAGTAAAATGATTTGGGATATTCTGAGATCATGTGGGCTGTTATTAAAATCCATGTGTTTCTTTTCTTCACAACCTTACTTTGACCACTTACTACATTTGGAATCTAAGTCATGATTTCTCATTAGATGCATTTTCTAAAGGTTTAGCAGATGGATATTCCTTCAAATTAGTCAGGCATCTATTCAAATGCTTCACATGCTCAGTAGTTGTCTGGTCATTATCTCAATATAGAAATCAAAGCACAATGTCCAAAATGATGGCATTAACATCAGATTCTCAACATCGATGAATGCAGAAGAACATTTTATTCACCAGATAATGTACTGTAATACATATGGACAGTTGCGGAACACTGGTTAAGTGGATTTTTTTTCTTTTAAGGACAGAACTCGATAATCTGCATTTAAAATCTATTTAATTTATTAGACACTATTAAGTTATACATTTGAAAATGGCCAGATGATTTAAACTTACCTGCCAAAAGGTTCTCACTTCCACAACAGGCTTTTCCCATGATTACAAACTAATTGATTTGATATCTTCCACATAGACTTCAGAGAGCCTACAACCCTTGCTGACAATATCACTGTCAAGGAGATTCATGGGCCAGCAGGCCTTGTCAAAGGCTGAACCTGAAATCACTTTGTGCCTCAGCCCATCCTCCACCGCCACATTTCCTGCACCAATTGAAATTGTGGCTGATAGTTATTGCGTGGGAAAATTAAATTTAACATCTTCCCATCTCCATTTTTCCAATGACAGAGATAACATGGTGTAGAACTGGATGAACACAGCAGGCCAAGCAGCATCAGAGGAGCAGGAACGCTGACGTTTCAGGCCTAGACATTTCTTCAGAAATGGAGGAGGGGAAGGGGGTTCTGAAGTAAATAGGGAGCGAGTGGGAGGCGGATAGAAGATGGATAGAGGAGAAGATAGGTGGAGAGGAGACAGACAGGTCAAAGAGGCGGAGATGGAGCCAGTAAAGGTGAGTGTAGGTGGGGAGGTAGGGAGGAGATAGGTCAGTCCAGGGAGGACGGACAGGTCAAGGGGGCGGGATGAGGTTAGTAGGTAGGAGATGGGGGTGGGGCTTGAGGTGGGAGGAGGGGATAGGTGGGAGGAAGGACAGGTTAGGGAGGCAGGGACGAGCTGGGCTGGTTTTGGGATGCAGTAGGGGCAGGGGAGATTTTGAAGCTTGTGAAGTCCACATTGATACCATTGGGCTGCAGGATTCCCAAGCAGAATATGAGTTGCTGTTCCTGCAATCCTCGGGTAGCATCATTGTGGCACTGCAGGAGGCCCAGGATGGATGCCTGATCTGACTTTGCTTAATGTCTGGATAGCAAAATCTGGCCTGATGCATTTCCTTGTGCTGCAATTTTTTTCAAAAATATATCGAGGAAGTTGCTACTCTAATTGACCTGATATACGAAATAAACTTAGTTAAGAAGTTCCAAGATTGGTAATGTCATTATGTAAAATCTTTCTAAATTATTTACAGTGAAAATGATTTGACAACAGCTAAAATTAAACTGGCATCTTATCTTTCTACCAAACAGGCTGTCCAATCCTCAAAATTCTTTTAGATTTTGTTCAGTGGGCTGAAATGTGAAATGTAATCTATTGAGTCATAGGGATTAAAGATGCTCCTTCATCAAGTATGATAAAATTTCTTGGATATGACTCAGAAAAAGATGCACAGTGATGCTGATCCTCCTCATTCTATCCACATTATTAAGTCGCTACAGATTGAAAACTTGCATATTCACATCTAAAATAAACTATTAAGTAGAATAATCAATCTAATTGAGACTGACTATTATTGGCAAATGGAAAATGTGCATAGGCTTTGATGTCAGATAATTCATTATTTTTTATTTGTAAAATATGTGAAAACTTATTAACTAACTGTTTTAACATGAATAGTGAGAACTGTCTGATATAATGAGATAATCACTGGCTATCCATCTCTCGGATCTCATTCCAAAATCATCCCTGACAGTCTCTTTCTTTATTAGATGGGACTGTCCCAAATTAAATGAACTTTCACAATCACTATTGAGTTCTAAATGTGCTCCAAGTCAAACAGGAAAAGGCCCTAATATAGTCCAAATAACTGTCTGCTCAATTTGAAAATAGAGTGCGAACAAAATTTCCAAATTTAAATAGTTACACATTCTATTACATTAGTAACTATGGGGTGAATTTTAATGGCCCCTGAACGAGTTAGGCAATGACAAGTCAGTCGGGAAAACAAGGTGAAGTTGGAAGAAGAGAGACAACAAGGTGCAGGGCTGGATGAACACAGCAGGCCAAGCAGCATCATAGGAGCAGAGAGGTTGACGTTTCGGGCCTAGACCCTTCAA
>NC_063356.1:37418200-37485015 GCF_021869965.1 Rhincodon typus | reverse complement strand
CCTAGACCCTTCTTCTGAAGAAGGGTCTAGGCCCGAAACGTCAGCTTTCCTGCTCCTGTGATGCTGCTTGGCCTGCTGTGTTCATCCAGCTCTACACCTTGTTATCAAGGACTTGTGACAAACTGATTTATCCAACGATTTTGAGGATCCAGTGGAAGTGGGGTGATGAAAGTCATGCAATAAACAACTTGAATTTTAAAACGTCCAACAGAATCCCAAAAAAAAAGTGAAAGCTGTGATAATCAGAGGGTAAGTTTATTTTGGGTACGAAAAGCCTAATAATGAAGGATAATGCCAAGAACTGGGTGTTACCACAGTTTGGAAGCATTGATTAATTTTCCTTTCTTTATTCTTTTATTGGATGTGAGTCTCGTTGCCAAAATGGACATTTATTGCACACCCCAATTTGAACTGGCTGGCTTGCAGGGCCATGCAGGCAGCAAGAAACAGCCAATCACATTGCTTTGGTGAGGGCCTGGAGGCACATGGAGACCAGAACAAAGAAAGCAAGGCAGATTTCCTTCCCTAAAGGCCATTAGTGAGTTGGATGGCCTCTTACAACAATCAATGATAGTTGTCAAGATCAGTCTTACTTAGACTAGCTTTCCATCACAAAACATTGAATTGAATATAAATTGGAGCACAGCAGGTCAGGCAGCATCAGAGGAGCAGGAAAGCTGACATTTTGGGTCTGGACCCTTCTTCGGAAATGGGGGAGGGGAAGGGGGCTCTGAAATAAATAGAGAGAGGGATGGGACGGTGATAGAAGCTGAATAGTGGAGCAAATAGGTGGTAGAGAAGACGGACAGGTCAAGGAGGCAGGGATGAAACTAGTAAAAGTGAGTGTAGGTAGGAAGTGGGGGTGGGGGTTGGTCAATGAGGTGGGAGGAGCGGATAGGTGGGAGAGAAGACGGACAGGTCAAGGAGGCGGGGATAAGAGGGGAGGCTGGTCTGGGGATGAGGTCGGGGTGGGGAGATTTTGAAGCTAGTAAAGTCCACATTAAGACCATTGGGTTGTAGGCTTCCAAGGTGGAATATGAGGTGCTGTTCCTCCAGTTTCCAGGTGGCATTGTTGTGACACTGGAGGAGACCCAGGATGGACATGTCGTCCAGGGAGTGGGAGGGGGAGTTGAAGTGGTTTGTGACTGGGAGGCGTTGTCATTTGTCGCGAACCGAGCATAGGTACCCCACTAAGCGGTCTCCGAGCTTCTGCTTGGTCTCACCAATGTAGAGGAGGCCACATTGGGAACAGCGGATACAATAGACCACATTAGTGGATGTGCAGATGAACATTTGTTTAATGTGGAAGGTTTTTTTGGGGCCTGGGATGGAGGTGAGGGGGAGGTGTAGGGGCAGGTGTAGCACTTCCTGCGGTTGCACGGAAAGGTGCGGGTGGTGGTTGGGCTAGTGGGGGAGTGTGGAGCGGATGAGGGAGTCCAGAGAGAGTGGTCCCTCCGGAAGGCAGATAAGGGTGGGGAGGGAAATATATCCTTCGTAGTGGGGTCAGATTGCAGGTGGCAGAAGGGGCGGAGAATGATGTGTTGAATCATTGAAAATTGGAGCAGCTACCTTGGTGGGATTTGAGTTGATGTGCCCAGTGCACTAACCTGAGCCTCTGGCTTATTAGGTTTGTGAATTGTCAGAGTGGGATCAGGAATCTGACACTGATAATTTTTGGGACCCAACCCTAAACTATAGCTCAATCAGTGTTATTTTGAAGTCGAAATGTCCTGATTGAGCTGAAGGTGATCTCAGTGCCCAGTTGGTGCTGCCAGGCTTGGGTACTTGTGCCTGAAACACAGAGAAACTGCCGAAAGCTGAAACACAAAGGGACTTGGAGGTACTTGTGCCTGAAACACAGAGAGATAGTGGATAGGTGCAGCAGGTGTAAGCACATAATTGGCAGAATGTTGGCCCTTATTTTAAGGGGTGAGAGTATAAGAGTAGGGAAGATTTACTGCACTGTACAATCTTAGAATCCCTACAGTGTGAAAGCAGGCCATTTGGCCCATCATGTCCACACTGACTCTTGGAAGAGCGTTGCCTCAAGACCCACTCTATCCCTGTAACCCTGCATTTCCCATGGCTAAACCACCATATAACCTGCACGTCCCTGGATACAATGGGCAATATATCATGGTCAACCCAACTAACCTGCACATCTTTGGACTGTGGGAAGAAATTAGGACACCTGGAGAAAACCCACAGGGAGAATGTGCAAACTCCTTACAGTCGCCCAAGAGTGAAATCAAACCCGGGTCCCTGGTGCTGTGAGGCAGCAGTGCTAATCTCTGAGCCACCGTGCTACCCCTCTGAAGATGCTGGTGAGACTGTATCCAGGGCACTGTGAACAGTATTTTTCTTTTTTAAGAAAGCTATCATTTCAATGGAGGCAGTTCAGAGACGGTTCACTGAGATGATCCTGGTATAGAGTGATCATCTGATAAGCAAAGGGTAAACAACTTGGGACTCAGTAATATTCACTGGAGTTTAGAAGAAAGGAAGGTGAGCTCATTGAAACATAGGATTCTTGAAGGGCTTGACAAGGTAAGTGCTGAGAGGACGTTTCTCCTCATGGGAGAGTCTGGGACCAGAGGCCATAATCTCAGAAAAAAGAGGCAGTAACTTAAGATGGAGTTGAGGAGAAATTTCTTATCTCAGAGGCCCATGACTGTCTGGATCTTTTTGTCACAGAGCAGTGGGGGTACAGTCCATGTGTATATTTAAAGCTGAGATCGATAGATTCATGATCAGCCGGGGAATCAAGGGTTACGAGGAAAAGGCAGGAAAGTGGACGTGAGGAATGTCAGATCAGACATGATCCTATTGAATGGTGGAGCAGGCTTGAGGGGCCGAATGGCCAACTCCTGTTCTTATGGTCTAAGCTTTACCAGTTGGGGGATGGGGTGTCGAAGTGGCTGCAAAGTTTGAAAGGCAGATGTAAATGTAAAGTAAAATTTAAAAATGGAAATAACAGATTTATTACCAACAGCTAATGCCCCCAAAAAGTGATGGCAGAAATTTTTGACCTCAGTGTTGAGTTCAGGGGGTGTAAAGAACCAAGCTTGAAGAGAATTTGGGGCCCTGGGTGATGAGAAGGCAGGTGGATGTTGCAAGATAGCATGGAAAGGGAGTTTTGGGGGGTGATTGAGGAAAAGGTCTGTGTTTTATGGAGGAAGCTGATAGAGGGAGGAAATATTTTTAGTGGGGGCATTGTGCTGCAGCTAAGTGGAAATGATTGAGGCAAAGAGAGAAAGTGTTTTTGAAATTCAGCAGATCTGGCAGCATCGGTGGAGAGTGAAACAGAGGTAACTTTTGAGTCCAGCGACTCATTTGGAAGGCCAGCAGCTCAACAACTATTGGTGGTGGTCATTGATGGAACTGCATCAAAGAGTTGAGAACATATCAATGCCATGTACCTCCCAAGCTATTATGAAATGAGATCTGGGAACTCCAGGGTTAAGCAAGTGGATCCCGGCAGGGCAGGGGTGGGTCTCGGTGGAATGGGGCCAACTTTGTTGTGGGGTGGGCCCTTGCCAAATCCATAGAATCCCTACAGTGTGGAAACAGGCCATTCAACCCCCGCCCCCACACCCTATCCCTGAAACTCTGCATTTTCCATGCCCGATCCACCTAACCTGCACATCTTTGGACTGTGGGAGGAAACCGGAGCACCCAGAGGAAACCCACACAGATACACGGGTAATGTGCAAACTCCACATGGACAGTTGCCCGAGACTGGAATTGAATCTAGGCCGCTGGTGCTGTGAGACGGAAGTGCCAACCACTGAGCTACTGTGCCATCTGTGGGAGCTCTTTAGATGGGAAGAAGAGATTGCAAGAAGGAGGCCCCATGTCCCCTAATGTAACTGCCTACAAGGCAGCCAGTATTTACCTGATAGTCTCCCCATTGGATGGCAGGAACTTCTGACGCAGGCAATACAAAACCTCAAAACCTTCACCTGCCAATTTGCCATCCTTCCCTTCAGCCAGACTATCCCTAAGGGCTTGGTAAAATTTGGTCTGGTTTGTGACTCACAATCACTCTTTTATTTTTGGGTGGCTTTGTATTCCAGACATCAAACGCACTTTCATTAAAATGGAATGATGAATGTTTTCTGAAAAATAAAGTCTCCCCACAATGTCTTTGCCAATTATCCTGTTTTGATGAGTAGGCTGCCTCATATTTCAGCAACCATTCACGCTTGTTCAATTCGAAGGGTTTAATGTGCCATCCAGAATACTGAAGGTTCCAACAACAGATAATACACTCAGGGGAAATGTACGAGGGAGGCCATATTTAGATAATACTCTGTTCAGAAGAACTTGAAAACCATTGTCATTTTTATTGCAACAAAAGATTTGTGCGCGGGTGGAACTACCATTACAAATTGTGATTTAATTGTGTTTTGCTCCACAGGTCACCAGATATTTAAATAACCTCAGTAAATTGAATTTTCAAGATTTTAATGAGCATGTGAATGTTCTATGAAGTCAGAAAATATCGAGATCGCTGGCAATGCAATAATCTTAGCATTGCAAATTTCTCAGGAATAAAACTTCAAGCCTGAAATAAGATTCAGGTTTGTTCAAGCAAATTATTTTTAAATTGTGTGTCATTACGGATGGGATGGATAATTTTGTAAGTCAAGTGTAGAATGATGATTGGCTTTGTGTGTTTTCCAAGACTATAACTTCCTCAGAATGGACCAGATGACACTTAAGAGCATGAGACAGAAATTTCAAGCTGTTTAAAATATAACTTAAATTAAGAACACATAGTTCAAATTTGCAAGAGCCATATAAAGTGAATTTAAATTAATGTACACTGCTACCCAATTCAACCATTCTATTGGATTAATCAAGTGTCTGTGTTAAGGTGTTCAAATATTTCAATTATGTATCATATTTACTAAAACAAGGAGTGTGTCAGGAATGTATTTCTAATTAGAGTGTGTAGACCAAGGCATAAATCCTATTTACAGGTAGTAATAGTTTGTAAAGCTGGATTTAAAGTCTTTGGGAGTTCGTTAAGGATTATTTGAACCAACATGCATCCAGCTTCCAGACTGTATTGCATGAAAATAACTTACTCTGGAGACTGGAAATCTGAAGAGAAAGCAACAAATGCTGGAAATATTCAGCAGGTCCAACAGTCATTTCCTTAGAATGATGCATTCACCAACATGAAGCATTTATTTAGATTCTCTCACCACAGATAGCGCCTGATCTGTTAAATATTTTCTGTTAAATATAACTTTTATATTAGATCACATGAGTTGCCTCAAGAAAAACAGTAGATTAATTTCAATGAGGCTAAACTTCCTCTTTCTAACGAAAAAGACCATTACACCACTCCATTCAAGATTTTCACTCTTGGTATTCAACTTAGTCTTAGAGGCTGAACATGGTAAAAACTTAAAGAAAGCTGCACCATACAACTCAGGTTGTAATAGAAACTACTTTATTTATTTACATGCTCAGATAAGGGTACACACATAAGTATATCCATTAGAGGTTAGATGCATCCAGGCTATTTTTACAGTGACACATTAAACAGGCTCAGATCCCAGTAAAGTCTTCAATCCTGACACTGGATTACGAAAATATGTTATCTGTTACTGTATATAGACCTAATATTGGAAAGAATTATATATTGTACCTCCTCAATCTTTCCTACAATGACAATACATTTAATCACTTGTGCTTTTCTCAATCACCTTGGACCCAGAATTATCCTGATCACTGTTTTATGAACTCTTTCAACTGTATCTCTATTGTTTTAGAGTGATCTTCCCTAATCTTGCAGCATATCCTGGAATTGGCCTTAACATTAGACAGTATGACATATAACCCAATGTCCCCTAGATGCCCATCTGTACTCAATTTGTCTGATTAACAACTGCTCCACCCTGACCTGATGCTTCATGAGTATGATCAATGATCGCTATTCAGTCTTCCAGATCAGTTTGTATTAATCATTCCAGGCATGTGCGTTCCCTGTTACCTGTCCTTAATATCTTACCTTGCAGTTATCAATATTAAAATTCATTCGCTGCCCTCCAGCCCATCTAATTATTGATTCAAATCCCTCTGAAGCTAATCAGTCATCTTTTTACTTATGACCCGTCCACCAGACTTCATGTCAGCAGTAGATTTAATATGATAGAAACTCTCCTGTTCCTTGTCATTTGCATCCCAGAACAGATCCCAGTAGAATATGAGATAACAAGGTGCAGAGCTGGATGAACACAGCAGGCCAAGCAGCATCATGGGAGCAGAAAGGCTGACATTTCGGGCCTAGACCCTATCACTGCTTGAATTTTCCACTAAGAGCTTCTCCTATTCATCATTACTCTTTGTCTTCTGTGGCAAAACCAATTCTTTAAAAAAAAAGTTTTCATTTATTCATGACTTCAGGATCTCAGTCAAAAGGGGTGAGAGAATTGAGATGTGAGATTAATCCACACTTTTGATGCAAACTTTGTGTGGGTTCTTCACTTAAAATGATTCAGAACCGAACTGATCTAGAGAAAATGCATGTGTATAAAGATATTTTGATGAATAAAGTATATTTTTGAAATGAGGAAAATAGTTCTCCCAGGACAAGGTTATCCCATTGCACTTTGGGTGAGCTAATGCCTACACTATCCCCAAGTGTGGGATACTCGACTGCAACATTTATGGTAGTGCATTTGTGCTCTCCCCTGATTTAATGTAGAAAGGTAACAAGTTTTTCTCACGCGATACGCCAAAAGTCTCCACTACTTCTTTGTGCTATTTTGTTTATGGATAGTTAAACTCCAATGTTTGTTTCTTCATATGTTACAGTACAAAACCGAACTGCTTTAGTGACTATGTATGTTTATAAAGATACTTTTATGGATAAAGTACATTTTTGAAATAAGAGATTGTCACATGCAGCCAGCAGCAAAAAGTGCGTTGCTGAGCGTCTGCAATGAGCAAGTTGTGAGAGGGTAGCCTGTTGTACCCAGGACATCTTGAAGAGGAGCTATCTTTGGTTTCCAGCATCTCCCTCAGCCATTGTAGAAGGTAATTTGACTTGGAAAAGGCACGGAAATGCAAAACATGCAAGAAAATGGCTTCAAGGTTTCACAGTGCTCTGCTGGAGGCTTTTTCATCTATCTGCAGAGAATCAGGGGTCTAGGAAGGTCTGCAGACATAATCTCAGAAATGAGTGGGTCCAAATAGCCAAAGCAGTCAGTGCCAGAAGTCTATCCCTGAGAAAGAAGTTCAATAACCTCACACAAGTGGACAAGGTCAGAAAATTCTTCTTCAAATGCCATCAACTGCACCAGGGCCAGCACAAACTGATCAACATATCTCTTAGCTATAATCCACTCACCAAGAATCTTTACTGATTGGGACCATATCCCATAGCTTTCCCTCACCATCACTGATGTAACACTGTTTCAAGTCTGCTATTCACATCACACACCAAATCAATAATAACAGCCACATCAACCAAATAGATGGCACCACTCTCATTTCTCACTCCCTTACAAAATAAGGTTGCACACAACCAGTCAGTCATACCCAGCTGGCTGGGGAGAGGTGCAGCTACATGTGCTAACCCAGAGAACAATGTACTCTTTGCTATTATTAGATCAAACATGACTCAGGCTGTGGTCTGCAGTGTAACTGCAACTATCACAAATGATTGTATAGTCCTCCCTGTCCTTCCTTTTCCACATCCCATTTCCTCCTCACTCCACGATTCATTCTGGTTTATAAGCTGCAGATGGAGTAAGCTTGCTCCTCCTGCTTTTCCCCACTACAAGAGAAATATGTACAAAGTGGAAATGGATCTAATAGCCTTGGGTCTGGAATGGTGGCCAGATAGTAGATGAATAGGCACAGGGAACGTCCATATTACATGGTTATGTGACTAGGATATTTGTATCCTGATATACTCGATCAAAGACACATTCTGTAAGAGCACTCACCAAAACAATTCGCAAAAAAGGGGAAATAATTAAAAACAAATACATGGATGCTAGAAATCTGAAATAAGATGGAAACAACCATTCTCTTGTCAATTTCTTAGGGCAACATCTTGAAAATCAAAGTCAACCTGCCTTTTTAAAAATTTAAACAGAGTTTGGCAGTTAACTATCAGTTATCATTAGCTGTTATATTTTCCAGGACAATGCCTTGGCCAGTCAGAAGCCACTTACAAATGAATCAGTAATCTCATACAGTGTAATGTTGTTTCCTCTTTATTTTGTTATTTCATGCAAATTGTTCTAAGTAATGCAAAATAAAAGGCTTCAACAAAATATATCTTTAGTCAGCCAGACTCAGGTTCTGTGCTACCAAATGAGTATTCATCTATTCTGGTAATAAACAAGAAATAAAGAGTAGACAAGTAAACAATAGGAAAGAGTCCAATCAGAGATTTCATGGATATAGACAAAGTGGAGTCAGCCTGTAGCACTGATGAACTGTCGACCTTTTCAAAGATATGGACATAGAGTGAGTTTCAGAGCTATTTGAATGGTAGAATATTGGGTGGCAAGAGGAAATTGATGGTGAAAGGGAAAACGTCCTGAGAGAGCCAACAGGTAAGGAGACGTTATGATATGCAGAATCTTGGCACACACTATACAATGCTTCTAGTGTGGTTCAGGCAGAGAGGTATTGTTTAAGAACCCCAATGGTCTGCCCAATCACTTGTTGTGTAGCAGAATGGCCTTCATTTTATGAATGCTGTCGATGTACATGTGCAATGCACATGAATAATGAGCGATGTGGACGCCTTGTAACCCGTTAGTTTGTTGTGGGTGGAAATATAGTGTTTAAATGTACATATTACAATGGAGTGCCAAAGGATGAAAGCATCATGACAGCTGAGACATCAAGAAATTTGAGAATGATGTACAAAAAAAAGCTACATATGATCTTAATCCAGCAGGATAGCAAGGGAGTAGAATCTATTCTGATTGCAGGACGCTTGAGAAAAACTATAATACTGTACCCACAAATAGTACGCTTGCAGTGCATGGCACCTTGCACCATAGGAAAGTCTGCAGTTGTTGCAAAATCATATGCTGCTTCTCCGCAGCAAGAAATTACTGAAAGATATATTCACCTCTTTTTGCACGTAGGATCTGAGAGATTTCCTGTGTGTAATTATGGACTCAAACTAGGAAATGTTGCAAGTGTAACCTGTACTAGCATATGAGAAATCAGATGTATAGGAGTTAATGGTAGCAGTCACGTTCACAGCCAAAAGCAACCACTCGTCTTGGAGGCTACAGTTGTGCCTGGAGCAATGGCAGGTAGAGTCATGGAGTCATACAACATGGAAACAGGCCCTTTGGCCCAAACTAGTTCATGTTGACCATGGTGTCCTCTCAGTTAGTTCCAATTGCCCACATTTGGTCCATATCCCTCTAAACCCTTCCCATCCATGTACCTATCCAAATGCTTTTTAAATATTGCCATTATACCTGCCTCAACCACTTTCTCTGATTCACCTCTCTCTACATGAAGAAGTTGCCCCTCAGGTCCTTCTTAATTTCTTTCCTCTCTTACCTTAAATCTGTGCTGTCTAGTTTTCAATTCTCCATCCTTTGGAAAAAGTCTACATGCATTCATCCTATCCATGCCTCTCATGATTTCATACTCCTCAATAAGGTCACCCTTCATTCGCCTACATTCCAAGGAATATCCTGGCCAACCTGTCCCTATAACTCAGGGGCCTACTAGTCCTGGGAACATTCTCGTAAATCTTCTTTGCACTCTTTCCGGTTTAACTATATCTTTCCTATAACAGGGTGACAATAACTGTGCACAATATTCCAAGTGTGGTCTCACTAACGACTAATACAACTGTAACATGATGTCCCAACTTCTATACTCGAAGCCTCAACCGATGAAGACCAGCACGCTAAATGCCTTTTTCACCACCCTGTCGACTGGTGATGCCACTTTCAACTATGTACTTGTACTCCCAGGTCCCTCTGTTCCACAACACTCCTCAGGACTGTTTAAGTCCTACCTTGATTTGACTTTCCAAAGTGCAACACTTTGTATTGAATTACATTTGCCAATCCTCAGCCCACTTCCCCATCTGATCAAGATCCCTCTGTAATTTTTAATAAACTTCTTCGCTATCAACGATACATCCTAATTTTGTATCATTCGCAGATTTCTTTGAGGATCTTCTCAGTGAAGTGGCAATATATCATACACTGCTTCTTGCTGAAGGTAGGAGAATTGCACCTCAAATACTTGTTCCTGAAATTGCCTGGGCTCCTCTTTTCCCTTCTCCTCCAATTCCTGCCTCTTCCAACAGCTTGTTCTGTTCAATCTCATTGTCATGCTGTACATCAAAGGAATGGTAACTGAAGGACTCTTACCTGAAGGTGTGTAATCTCAAAGAATTCTTTAAGTCCTTCAGCATGTACTACACCACTTCTTGTAGACTTTGCTATGAATCTCAGTAGGAATTGTTTAAGATTTTTAAAAAGAGGAGAACTTCCTAGTGACAAAAAAAATGATTTCATGGTTTAAAACTTTTACTGTAACTGACAAATCAAAATCAATCAATAATTCAAAAGTTAATTAACAAGCAAATGACACTGGAATGAAAAGATAAATTTCGCATACAATTCTCAATAGAACAAAGGTGTGTTACACAAATTATGAGAATGCCTAGTAAGAGCCCTCTGTATTTCCCAGGTGGAGATTTAGATACTTTACTCATACGGGAGGCAGAATTGAAATCCCTCAGACAGCAGCGTCAGTAAAGCTGATTGCCATCAGCCGTATTAAATTAACATCATTACCCAATGCCAATCTCCTGCTTTTTCCCCATTCCCATGCACATTATTTTGAACCAAATAATCATTCAATGCTCTCTTGAATGTCTCAATTGAACCTGCCTCCAACATACTTTCAGCCAGTGCATTCCAGGCCCAAGCTACTTGCTGAGTGAAAAAGATTTTTCTCAAAACACCTTGAAACGTCAGCCTCTCTGCTCCTATGATGCTGCTTGGCCTGCTGTGTTCATCCAGCCCTGCACCTTGTTGTCTCGGATTCTCCAGCATCTGCAGTTCCTACTATCTCTGCTTCATTTGCACCCCACTTTAATTCTATGCCCTCTCATTCCTTTTATGAGTGAGAACAGCTTCTCTTTATCCGGCCTACTTTATCCTGAAAAGCTCTAACAAATCTCCAACTGGCCTTCTTTTCTTCAAAGTGAGCTTAGAATCCCTACAGTGTGGAAGCAAGCCATTTGGCCCATCAAATCTGCACTGATCCTACAAAGTGCATCCCACCCAGACCCACCTCCCTACCCTATCCCTACATTTCCCATGGCTAATCCACCTAGCCCGAACATCTTTGGACAATTGGAGGAAACCGGAGCACCCAGAGGAAACCCACACAGACAGTCGCCCGAGGCTGGAATCAAACCCAGGTCCTTGGCGCTGTGAAGCAGCAGTGCTGACCACTGAGCCACCGTACCACCCTTCAAACTATCCTCATAGCTGAAGTTTCACATACCAGGAATTTTCATGGAAGTCACTTCTGCACTCTCTCCAATACATTCACGTCTTCCCTATAACCTGTAGTCCACAACTGAAGACAGTACTCCAGCTGAGGGGGTCAAAGGCCTGAGCTAAGGTCTGAACCGGTATTAGTTGGGGCATTGTGTTCCAAAATTAGAGTTGGCATCCACTGTCAGTGATAGTCTGCCTACTCTTGCATAATTCTGGCAGATGTCCCTGTCTGTGCAAACCTCCCTCATCAAAAAGGTATCTGACAGCCAGCACCAAAAGTGTGTGCAGGCAGGACTGGCTCCATTTTAAACAAACATGTTCTTTGATAAAAGGGTGCAATGCATTTGAATTTTACCACCATTCCATTTTGATTTAAAAATATGGCAAACAAAGGTTGCTGTAGATTAGTTTTACGTTGGTATTGTGGATAGATATTTGCCTTGAAAATGATCAGATTCATTCTTAGGGTATGAGATAAACAAATGACATTAGGACCCACATTATAGTTGGTCTAGGTGATACTCCAGAACAAGACTTGTGACTTTGCTGATAAATTATCACATTAGCCTAGCAAAAGTGTTAGAAATTTTAACCAATCAGTATTGTCAATGAATTCTTTAAGTTTTGGAGATTATTGTGTCATTTGGTTTAATATTTACAAGGTATTCTAGATGAGCAATATTTATAGTCTGCTCAGATGTATGTTCTGAGTTCTGAGGAAGGGTCACCGGACCCGAAACATTAACTCTGATTTCTCTCTACAGATGATGCCAGTTCTGCAGAGCTTTTCCATCAATTTCTGTATTTATTTCTGATTTACAGCATCCGGAGTTTATTCAGTTCATTCAAATAATTTTCAGTGTTAAGAGTCAGGCAGGTTTGCAATTCCCAGGGCTTTGCTTCTGATCTTTATGCAAATAACTAGAATAGTGCACAGCTTTCTCATTTTCTTTTGGTCTAATAATCTTTGTGAAAAGTCTTCCGTCGCACCTTGTAATTCTCTCTTAATACTCCTTTAATACTTTCAGCTGGTTGTAATGCTGTATGAAATCTCCATGTGGTTTGATTTATTACTGACCTTTCTCCAGCTTGTGTATCCAATACCGGCAGGAGTTTTAGCATATTTGCAGCCACACTTTCACATACTTTTGTCTGGTTCTGCTCCTGTTCAAAGTGTGATACTATAGAAGTATTCTGAAAGCCAATTCACATCTCATTCTGTTTTAACAGAGCTGGATATCTAATGCAAACCAGACTTTCAAGGGCCACATTTGAAAATTTCAGCAGCAATGCTGTAATCCTAAAGACTGTTGATTCATTTGAGGGTTGTTTCTCTGTTTCTTCAGCCTCTATAATTGAATTTGCGCAGTATTATACCCTGGAGTGCATTTCTTCAGGTCAGGCAGTGCTTTATAACATTGTGTAAAATTCCTCTGTGCTTCATTTAAACACAGTCAATAAACTAATTATTTAATCAGGTTACAAAAGTGTTAGAGGACTTCTTTAAAGAGCTTGAATACATTAATCCAACAAACATTTAGCAGACAATTTATCTACACAGAAGGGAATCTTTTCAGATTATCCTATTTCACATCCACCTTGGTGATATCATGTGGAGCCATAGTGTCAGTTTGAAGTATACTGTCCACATTCAGCTCCAGCATCTCACCACCTCTCTTAATACATTCATTGTTGTTGAATTGTTTGACTGCTTGTCTGACATCCAGCGCTGAATTCACAGAAATTTCCTCTAATTCAGTATTAGGGAAACTGAAGCAATTGTTTTTGGCTCTCTATACAAAGTCTGCTCCCTCACCATTGACTCCATCTCATTTCCCAAAAACTGTCTGAGCCTTAACCAAACTGTACATAACATTTTTAACCTTCCAACTCTTCTAATATGTGTTCTTCAGGTGTTTATACAAGTTCAAACCAAACTTCTAAGTTACAGAGCAACATGCTGTGTGCTGTACAGCTTCCATCGACTAATAGTCATGGTGGAGCAGGCTCAAAGAGCCGAAAGACCGACTCTTGTTCCTTGTTCATATTTTCATATGTAAGGTTGCCGTATTGAGCTGAGAATCACATTTTACTTATAATGCTCCTGTGAAGAACCTTGGGAGATCTGATGTTTTTTCAAAGGTGCTACATAATTACATATCATTGTTCTTGTCTGTGCTGTTGACAATTGAAATGCCGGCGTTCAGTAAGAAAATTATGCGCTTCCAGCAACAATTTGATAAAGTCTTTCATAAGAAACTGTTAATTCGAATTGAACCAGTGAAATTGAGTGAAAGTTGTTAATCCAATTAAAGATTTTGTTGAGTGGGAAGTCAATGGAATGTAGGGATAGAACATAGAATATAGAACAGCACAGCAACAGGCCCTTCAGCCCATCATGTCTGCACCAACCGTGATGTCATTCTAAACAAATTCCATCAGCCTGCACATGATCCATATCCTTCTATTTCTCACCTGTTCATGCGTCTGTCTAAATGACTCTTAAACGTTGC
Organism: Rhincodon typus; assembly: GCF_021869965.1. Lineage (NCBI taxonomy): Eukaryota > Metazoa > Chordata > Chondrichthyes > Orectolobiformes > Rhincodontidae > Rhincodon > Rhincodon typus. The sequence continues at coordinate 37,470,974 of NC_063356.1, read as the reverse complement.
TATCGTATCTGCTTCTGCCACCTCCCCTGCCAGCATATTCCAAGTGTCTACCTGCCTCTCTGTAAAACCAAACTTTTCTCACACATCTCCTTCAAACTTGTACCCCCTCTCACCTTAAACCTCTGGCCCCTACTATTTGACATTTCCACTCTGGGAAAAAAACTTTGACTATTCACTCTATCCATGCCTCTCATAATTTTATATACTTCTATCAGGTCACCCCTCAACCTCCGACACTCTAGCAAAAGCAATCCAAGTTTGTCCAAACTCTCCTTATGGCTAAGACCAATCCAGGCAACATCCTGACAAACCCCTTTTGCACCATCCTTCCTATAGTGTGGTGACCAGAACTGCACATAATACTCCAAATGTCACCTACGTTTTATACAGGAAAAAGGCAGGTACTCTAAGTGTGAGGATGTGACTAATTGTGCTGCATAAGGATCTATGTTGGAGGCTCAACAATTCACTATATTTATAAACAACTTAGAAGATTTGGTAGAAAGTCTCATGTATGATTTATAGGTAACAAAAGAAGAGGTGGCATTGTAAGTAGTGCAGGAGGATGAAAGCAGTGCAGATAATTAGTAAATTAAATGGGTGGACAAAATCAATGTTGGCAAGTAAAAGGCCAACCTCCTTGAGTTTGAAAAAGATAGATCGGGATACTTTCTAAATAGGAAAACGCAAGAAGCTATGAAGGTCAAAAACTGTCAGGTTTAATTAAAATAACTGGGTCAAAAAATAATTGAAGCAGATTCATGGAACTCTAGCAGTAATATTGAGAGGATAGGAATATACGAACAGGAGTAGGCCATTCACTCTGTTGTGCCTGTTTCACCAGTCAAAATCATTATGACTGATTAAACACCTCAATGGCTTTTATAACACCATTCCTTGTTTGTCACTGGTAATCAGAAATCCATCAATCTCTACCTTAAAATACTCGAAAATGAGCCTTGACAGGCCTCTGTGGTAGAGAATTCCAAATGTTCACAATGCTCTGAGAAAGAAAATTCTCCTCATTTTGGATCTGAATGACATCCTATTTATTATCAAATTATATACCTCCCCAGTGCTAGACTTCTCAACCAGGGAAAACGTCTTACCCGCATGCACCCTGCCTATCCCTTTGTTTTGTAGGTTTCAATGAGATAATCTCTCAGTCTTCAAAACTCTAGAGAGTACAGTCCCGGTTTGCCCAATCATAGGACAGTCCCACTATCCTGGGAATGAGTCTGATGAAGCTTCGTTGTACTCCCTCAATGGCAATTATGTATTTCTTGAGATAAGGAGATTGAGACTGTACACACCACTCCAGGTGTAGTCTAACCAAGCTCCTATACAATTGAAGCAAGATTTCACTGCTTCTGGATTCAGGATGAGATAAAAGCTAACACTCCATCAGCATAAAAGATAACAAGATGTAGAGCTGGATGAACACAGCAGGCCAAGCAGCATCAGAGGAGCAGAAAAGCTGACATTTTGGGCCTAGACCCTTCTAGGTCCAAAATGTCAGCTTTCCTGCTTCTCTGATGCTGCTTTGCCTGCTGTGTTCATCCAGCTTTACACCTTGTTATCTCAGATTCTCCAGCATCTGCAGTTCCTACTCACTCCACCAGCATTCCTGCATGTTACTTATCAACAAGGACACTGAGTTCCCTTTACACATCTGCAATTTCCAACTTCTCATCATTTTTGCTTTATTCTGCACAGCTGCTTCTCCTACCTAATTGGATAATCTCAAATTTTTCCACATTATATTCCATCTGCCATATTCCTTCCCCTTCACTGAGCCTGTCCAAATCCTCCTAAAGCCGTTTTACATCTTCCTGACAATGCACATTCCCAATTAACATTGCATCATCTGTAAATACGGAAATATTATATTTTTCTCACCTCCAGATCATTGATATATGTTGTGATCAGTTGGACCCAAATACTGATCCTTGCAGTACTGAAATATTCATAGCCTGTCAACATTAGAGTGACCCATTATTCCTACTCTCTGTTTTCTGAAAATGTATGTATACTACATCTATTGGGATTTCTTCATCAAATTTGTTTGTAACACATTTGTCAGGCATGATTTCCAATTTGCAAATCTATGATGACTATGCCCAAACTGATCATTAGCAATGAGTTGTCTATTTATCCCTCATGATAGACACTAGGATTTTCCCTAATACGGAGGAAAGGCCAACATATTTGCAGTTTTCTGTTTTGTCTTTCACTCAGGTGACATTTGTTACCTTCCAATCTGCAGGAATCATGCCACAATTTTGGAAGATAATCACCAATGCATTGACTATCTCCAAAGCCACCTCTTTCAAAACTTTGGGATATAAACCATCAGGGTCTTAGAGACTTATCCCTTTTCAATCTCATTAGTTAGAGTATAGAGATCCGAGCAGCAAATAGTTTGGTCTGGGATGTTCTGCCTCAGAGTGCAGTGGACCCAGACACAATCTTGGCTTTCAAAAAAGAAATGGGTAAATGAGAGTCTCCCCATACAATGGTGTTGGGTTGGAGTTTATCCATGAATTGGTCGATGTTGGTGTAACCCATGGTCTGGTACGGTTCTAGGTCTTGTTTATGCACTAATGCAAGAATTTAAATGTTCCAGAATATGTAGTCAAGACAGAGGCATCAATGGTGGGGTTAAGAAACAAGCGAATAGAAGCCAGATGAGGAGTTTAGCAAAAGTGCTGATCTAAAGGAGGTGCCAAGGATAGAGAGGGCAATGAAGTGATTTAAAGACAAGAATGAGAATTATGTACAGGAGGCATTGGAATGCATCAGGAAACCTGGAGCTAATTGTGATCAACAAGTGAGACTCGGTGTGGAACACATTAGATGGTGCAGAATTTTGGATGTGTTGCAGTTTACAGTTGCTGAAAAATGGAATTACAGCAAGTAAAACTTCAGAACTGTCAATTCTGGCATTGAAATAAGCTTGGATGAAATTTACAGTAGCAGATAGCCTGAGGTGGGAATGGAGGTTGATGGTGGGCAGAGTGGATGTTGGAAAGTTGTTGCCATTAGTAGAAAGACTAGGACCCGAGGGCACAGCCTTAGATTAAAGGGAAGACCTTTTAGAATGGAGATAAGGAGAAACTTCTTCAGCGAGAGAGTGGTGAATCTATGGAATTCACTGCCACAGAAGGCGGTGGAGGCCAAGTCATTGTCTATATTTAAGATGGAGGTAGATAGGTTCTTGATTGTCAAGGGGATCAAGGGTTACGGGGAGAAAGCGGGAGAATGGGGTTGAGGAACTTATCAGCCATGATTGAATGGCGGAGCACACTCGATGGGCTGAATGGCTTAATTTCTGCTCCTGTGTCTCATGGTCTCAAATGGGAGTAGCTGGTCTTTATGATCCAGAGGATATGGGGTCAGGTGGGATACTAAGGTTATGAACAGACTGGATCCACCTGTAAGAGTTACCACCGTGAATGAAGGAATATGGGACTAGTGAAATGTATTCATTGGGTAGATGATATTCATTTTCCTGGTATTTCATTGGAAGAAATGTCACTTTGTCCAGGACTGAATGGACAAGTAGTCAGTGGATGGGCAGAGGGATGCTGAAGAGACCAGGAACAGGAGATGGGAGAGGGGTTCAGAGCATGGAGAGAGTGTGAGAGAAACAGTGAGAGAGCAGCAGCTCCCTGAGAGTGAAACATGTCTCTGGCCATTATTAATTCACTTCCTCTTGACCACAGAACTCTGTTGCAAGCCGTGCTTCCCACCAGTAAGGTTGTCCCTACATCCCTGACTCCATAGAAGTTTTCTGTGAATCCTAGGCACTGGGGCCTCAGTTTGACAATCACTAAAAAGGAGACAGCGATCAGTAATTGAAAAGACACAAGATGCTGGGGCGACAAGTGGATAGATAAGAGTCAAACTAAATCAAGACTGTTCCATTTGAGCTGGGCGATGGAGGAGGTATTTCGAGAAGAATAAAGTGTAGGAATGCACAGGAGAAAGAAGGAGAAGAATTCATCATGCCCAAGGTTGTAATTTTGGATACAGTCATTTTAATATATTGTCACAAAGTGGGGAAGGGTCAAACCCCAGTGATAATTAACCCAAATCACCAGCCCCAATCTGTTATGGCGGGAGTAGAAGGTTCCCTTCTAATAATTAAACCCCAAACACCTAGTGAAGCCCGCCTTGCCCCTTGTAATCTGTTAAAAGAGTAGTTAAATGAAAGAAATGATACTCACTTTATGAGTAACAAAGTAACAATTTATTTATTTAACTCTACAGTGGACAAATTAACAGAACTACTATCAAACTAAACAATTCCGTTCTAACCACTAACAATTTCCTAATTATAACAAGATTCTAATAGTATGCTGTTCCAATAAACATAGGTCCCACTTATAAAAATCCAAGTAATAACAAAACAATAAATTAAAACTTATTCTCTCAAAGTTCAAACAGAATGTGTCTTCTGGAATGCTTTGCCTTCTCCACTGTCCCTCCAGTCATAAACGCCTTGCTTCTGCTCTTCTCAAGTCATTAACGCCTTTCTTCCACTGATCCTGCTGTCAGGGATGTTTTCTCTGTAAAGTCTTCTGTGAGGTCTCTTAGCTAGAAGTGCCAAGGTACCTTTACTGGTGCTTTTCATTTAGAGAAGTTAATGATTTTGTTTGAGAGCTAGGTTTATTTCTCAGATGGCGGATTTGATTTCGCTTCAGATGACAGTTGGCTCTCACCCCAATTTTCAAAAAAATACCCCTTTCTTATATATCCCCAATGACACATAAATTTCTTATAATATGATTGGTTTCAGTTTGTCAAAACTATCAATTTTAAATTCAATTGGCTATTGATCGCTGAGTGTTCGGTTTAAATTAATTGGTTGAGTTCAGCTTGTTGTCAAAATATCAGAACAAAACTGCTGTTTTGCCTGCCAACTGTAAAGCCTTTTGATAGACTTGTTTCAATTTGGGACTCTCTGCACGGTATTTGCAAACTTCCAAGCACAGACAGAGCACAAGCTTTTAAAGGGACAATGCACAGTTTTTCCCCACTATCATTTATACAAACAAGTTCTAACTTCCTGCCTTCCAATTCATGAATACTCTACACAATTTTGTAAGAATATATGGAAACCAGATTGGAGAGATTGACAGATGAAAGTGTGGACAAGATGGATGCAGATTTGATGGTACCATGTTTAATGTTTAATTGTTTTGGGTTGAGCCCATAGCAAATGAGAAGCTATAACTTGATAAGAGAGAATGACAGTGGGAAGGTAACTCAGTCTGTGCCAGCAAACGGCTCTCATTCAGGATTGAAATGATCATCTCTGACCATCCATGCTATTATTCCATTGTGAAAGATGGAGGTAATGACAGAATCGGATCACCTGAAATTAATGGGATATCAGTTTGAGAACAAAACATCTCCCGGACTGTGAGAGATCCATCAATAGTGACACCACCACAATAAGCGAGTGAGTTAATGGAACATAGCAAGACAGTCTGTGTGCTTTGGGCTTCTGATGACACTGCATATAAATAGAGGTGTCTCAATATTCGCCGTACTGTCGACCCTTTCATCACTAAACTAGACTGTACTGGCTTCACTAGAATGAGGTCTCTAGTTTGATTCCTGTCTATGACCTGATTTGCTGCCAAAATTTAGAAACAGAAAATCACCTTGCCTTTCACCAAAATTGGGGAAAATGTTGAGAGTGACTCACACAGTTGTGGGAAACAGGAAATAGGCTCCTTCTGCACTCTATCCACATCATGATCCATTGTAAGCCTGTAATAAACACAAGAGGCAGAATCTACCAGGGGTCTGAGGGATGTAGGCTATAGCAAGACGTGTTTGCAGAATCGGACGAGAAATCAGGCAAGACCTATCTCGAGCATCGAGATCATCTCACTCCAATTTTCATGCTTTACACACATAGCGGTGAAATTCATGTGAGGCAAGCAGGCAGCCATGTCTCAGAGTCTTTAGGGGAATGCTCCATATTGAAGTCCATGGAATCGCCTGTCAGTCAGGGGGTCCTGGTGTAGTAAGTCAAAAGCAAACTCTGATACCAGTCCAGGGGATAGTCCATGGGCAGGCATCCAGGCAGTGGGTCACAGACATTGCATTGGCTCTGGGCAGCAACTCTCGGGTGTAGGGTTCATGCCGTTAACAAATAGATGTATAAGCACTGATCAGGGTGTGGGTAGCCTTTGCCCACAGCTGTTCAGTAAGCTTAACTGAGGGGGTGGGCGGTCTGTCAGGGGAAATGGGTGGGCAAGGAATTTGCAGCTGAGACTGCAGGACTGAGCCTCGGCAGATTTGACATCAAGACTGAGGGCTGCAGGCTCTGGGCAAGGACACAGTGTGAAGAGGGTTGGGAGGGTGGTGGATGGTTGGAGGACTTGAGGAGTTGGGCGACACGGTAAAGCATGCCTGAGATGAAAGTAACTCTTGGAAGAGGGCATCGTCCACGGTCAGGAATGCCCTGGCTTCAGGGGACAATGGGGCTTAGTGAGGGTAGAGGGAGTGTACGGCCACAGCTGACATAGTCACCTCATAGGCCAGGGGCTGGGCGGGGAATGAGAGGAAGGAGCAGCATCATATAGATGGGTTGGATGGGGACCTGGGAGGTTATGAATGCTGTGGTGATTATGGGATGGGCTATAAGGAAGGGGGATGTGGATATTTGCGGACTCAGTGGTACATTCAAGCTGAGGCTGGAATTGCCCACCAGAGGAACTCTCACTGTCACTTTCCATCCGGCTGGATAGTGGAAGGGCTCAATGGGGAAGAAAATGGCTGTGAGTGGGGGTGGGGGTGGGGTTGGGGGTTGGGGGGGTGATATGGTCCAACCTGTGAGGGAGAGGACTGTAGCAAACACTCTGTATGAATTTTAAAGGGAAAGTACATAGGCCCCAGGTCTGTGCAATGTATAGCACACAGGCTTCAGGCTGCCCTATCCCTGGCCATGCTACAGCACTGAGTCTTTCTGTGTGTTTCACCTCTCGGGTACCACCACTGCTAGACAACTCCAGCTTTGTGCACAGAGAGATCCAAACATAAGGGATGTTGAACGAGAGAGGGATAAAGGTGTCGCCATAACCCATGTTTCTCCTCCATTGTTTCTCATCCTCTATTTGTCATCCTCTGTTTCTCAACCTGTGTTTCTCAGCCTGTGTTTCTCTTCCACTGTTTCTCATCCTCTGTTTGTGATCCTCTGTTTCTCGCCCTCTATTTCTCATCCTCTGTTTCTGCACCTGTTTCCAATTCTCTGTTTCTCATCCTGTTTCTGCCCTTCTACTTGTCATCCTCTGTCTCTGCACCTCTGTTTCCCACTCTCTGTTTTTCACTCTCTGTTGCTGCCCCGCTGTTTCTCATTCTCTGTTTCCCTCACTCTGATCCCCATCCTCTGTATCTGCCCCTCTGCTTCTGCCCCACTATTTTTCATCTTTTGCCTTGTGTAGACATTGCTCCCTCTGCTCTCAGCACAACCCTTCACCCTTCGGGACCATGAGGTGATGTTGGATGGTGTGAACATTCGTTTAGTGCCTGCACAGGGAGTCTCACAGACTCGTGAAAGTTAACATCAGGAACGTTTGTACAAAAACTGAGGGTGATGTCCCTTTTTTTACTGGTGCCACCCAAGTGCCCTCAGTAGGTTTTCTTCTTTCTCTCCCTTCCACTCCTTCTTAGTGTAGTCCCTGGTTCTGCAGTTGAGGTGATGGGAGCCTGCTCACCACCGGAGTGGTGGTTTGGTCAGGTGACCCCCGGGGGCACTTGTGCCTGGAGTTATTCACACGGCGGGTCTTCTTTCCAAAGGCAAATTGACCTTCCACAGCTTGAACTTTCAAGTGTTGGACGGAATAGGTAGGGTAGAGCTGGGGGGTGCCTTATCACCTCTGCAGCATCCTGAGTGGAAAGTGCCAAAGGACCAGTGTGTGGATTTATCTCAGTCTGTGTTCCTTGTGGTACTGCTCTACCTCCTTATGAGAAGGAGGCACTTGAACTAGGGTCAAGGATCCCTGTGCCCTCTCATTGTGCCTGTGTCCCTGGTGACCAGTGCCCACTTCTCTGAGCATCCCTGAGGGAGCTTGGCCTGGTTCTCCATGCCAGCCACCAATCTGTCCATAGAGGTTGCCAGACAGTAGCAGGATTCACTGCGTTACTGCAGCTTCTATCCCCTTCCATATTTTATGTGATATTCAGATTTTCTCACTCCCTCAGTGCTGTTCTAATTTATAACTTTCTTCATCCAACCGAACCTAAGGTCCTTAAAGCAGTTTGACAAAAATATAAGACTGGAGCCAGTAATCATTTTCTCGATTCCTCTGGTCCTTGCTATCTGCTTTGAAGTTGGAAGTCAGTTCTTGAAAAAGTGAGTAAATGCAAGGTTTGGCATTTTATTCAGAGTACAAATGATCAAAGTGGACACTGTGATTTCTAACATTGACAGCCACTGAATGATGGACAGAGCAACCTCAGACCCAAAACAGGCTTATCCTAGAGCCCTTTCATGCTTGAAAATGTTAACTTATCTGTGATAAGTTAAGGATTAAGTCTGTCCTAAACAAACTCATCACGAACCAGACTTCCGTACATTAACAAAAGTGACAAATAATCCTTCACTGTCCCATACATATTGAAAAGAGATGACAACAGTTGCTTTTTCTAAGAATAACTCTTCTGAGGATAAAAATATTCAACATGTAATTCTTAGCCGTTCATAGACAGGGCAGTTAGAGTTTAGAGTTAGGGTTGAGGTTGCCTTGCTTGAAGAAAATGTAAATAGCTCAAAGATGTGGAGAAAGAGTAATCTTGACTCCAGGTCCAAAATTAACAGGAGTCACTTTCACCAAACTCTTTACAAATTATTATATTCCTTTCATTCATGTTCTCTTTTTCTGCCATTTAATTTTGTTATATAAATGGTTTTAATTTGAAATCATTAGGAAAACTGGACTTGTTGCTATGAAACTTTGTTGTCTACCAACAGAACAGACAGTTCCAAAAGTAGAAATTGCTGGAAAAGCTCAGCAGGTCTCGCAGCATCTGTGGACAGAAATTAGAATTAACATATTGGGTTGAGTGACCCTTTCTCAGTTCTGCTGAGCTTTTCTGGCAATTTCAATTTTTTGTCTCTGATTTACAGCATCCATAGTTTTTTCATTTTTTAAAATTTAAAACAGACAGTTCCTTTGACAACACATTCCTTTCAGGGCCTACACAGGCCTCTCCAATTTGAATTTTACGTCTCACATTTTATCAACTCTCCTCACAATTTGTCAGCAAGTGGCCTAATAATTAATAAGCTCTCTTAGAACCGTGATTAATGCCTGTTGAATGAGTGATTAGTCCTGGGCGATGTCATGTAATGAAAATGTTTTATAACAGTTGCTTCATGCAGAAAGAATAATTTCTACACAATTAGGAGCTGAATTTTGTTGTAGGAAGATCACTCTTTTAGTCAAAAAATGTAAACAATGGCCTACTTCTGTCAACTGCTGAAATTAATGAAAGGAAGAAAACATAACTTTAGCTCTGGGGTGAGTGAAGCCAGTTTAAATTTAGATCTGAGTTTCTGGAATTGAATGACTGACTGAATAAATAAAACACCACAAGAAAACCACTACTGCTAACGTCTAAGGAGATAACTGTTCATTAGAATGCTGTTAAGTGCAAGCTGAAATTTTAGCCTAGCTATCCATTGGACACCAATTGATGGCCTGGCTATTTGATGTAGTTTAAGTTGTTGGCTTGCTCTTGGAGTGATTGGTTATTGCACAGATGTTTCGTCACCATGCTAGGTAATATCATCAATGCGGCCTCCGATGAATCGATGTTGTTCTACTCCACTTGGAATTTATATGATCCAGTCTGTTAAGTTGGGTTGTGTCATTTCCGGTTCTCTTCTGCATGGGTTTGTACATCGGGTCTAATTCCACACGTTTGTTGATTGCATTATGGGTTGAAAACCAGGCCTTTAGGAATTCCCGTGCATGTCAGTGGTTGGCTTGAGCTAGGATGGTCACATTGTTCCAAATTGATGTCCTTCATTGTTCAAGATGAGGGAAGGATCGTCATGCCGTTTTGCTGCTAGCTGTTGTTTGTGTATCCTGATGACTAGTTTCCTTCCGGCCTGGTCGATGTATGCTTCTTGCAGTCATTGTAAGGTATTTTGTAAACTACTTTGGTCCTGCATGTCGTGGGTATGGGGTCTTTGGTCCTTGTGAGTGTTTGCCGTAGTGTAGCTGTGGATTTGTGTGCCACCATGATTCCTAGTGGTCGTAGGAGTCTCATTGTCATTTCTGATATGTTCTTGATATCGGATAGTGTGGCCAGTGTCTTGGAGTGTACTGTGTCCTCTTGGCGTTGTCTATCTAGTAGGCACCTGAGGATGAAGTTGTTGGGATGTCTGTTGTTAACAAAGACCTTGTATAGATGCTCTTCCTCCTTTGATGTAGTTTAGCAACAAATTCAAAAGGGGTTATGAAGTCCTGAATCTAAAGCCCTGGTATTCATGAGGAGTCTCACTAAGAGTAGGTGTCGGTCACAAGAGTGAACGTTCAAGTCTGTATGGTGAAGAAGGTGCTGCTTTTTGCAGCAAAATAAGACATGAATAGTTAGAGTCTACTGGTGACCAGCTCAAGTATCAGCCCCCAAGAGGCAGGAACCAGGAGCAAGAGCAAACTGCCTGGCCACTATAACACTCTCCGCCATTCAATAAGATCATGGCTGATCTGGTACTTCAACACCGAAATTATTACAAAACAGCTTCTGCACCAGATATGAACAAAGGAGCGGGAGCAAGGCATTCATGTCCTCATGCCTTTCTCTGCCATTCTAGATCATAGCTGATCAAAGACCTCAATTCCATTTTCTCTTGCTATCCCTACATTCTTGATGTTGTTTGTAACTGGAGATCTATCAATCTCTGACTTGAACTGACATTATAACTGAGCTTACACAAAGCTTTTAGCAGAGAATCCAAATCTTCATCGGCTTCTGGGGAAAAGGTTTCTCTTCATCTAAGTCCTAAGTGGCTTGCCTTTTTTTCTAAGCTGAGTCCACTTGTTGTGGGTTGCATGTTTGCATCCATTCTGTCTATCATAGAGTCATAGAGTCATACAGCATGGAAACAGACCCTTCAGTCCAATCAGTCCATGCTAAACATAATCCCAAACTAGCCCCACCTGCCTGCTCCTGGCCCATGTCCCTCCAAACCTGTCCTATTCATGATGTCCTGTCCTATCCAAATGTCTTTTAAATGTTGTACCTGTACCCATGGCAGACGACACCAAAATTGGTGGCATAGTAGGCAGTGAAGAAGGTTTTATGAGATTATAGAGGGATCTTGATCAAATGGGTCAAAGGGCTGAAAAATGTCAGATAGAGTTCAATGTGGATAAATGCAAGGTGCTGCATTTTGGTACAACAAAAAAGGGCAGGGCTTATATAATTAATGGTGGGGCTTTGGGTAGTGTTGTAGAACAGAGGCACCTAGGGATGCAGGTACGTAGCTCTTTGAAGTTAGACAGGGTGATTAAAAAGGCATTTGGCACGCTTGCCTTCATTGCTCAGTCCTTTGAGTATAGAGTTGAGAGGTCATGTTGAGGTTGAACAGGACATTGGTGAGGCCTCTTCTGGAATACTGTGTCCAGTTCTGCTCGCCAAGTTATAGGAAGGATATTATCGAGCTGGAGAGGGTTCAGAAGAGATTTACCAGGATGTTGCAGGGTATGGAAAGTTTGAATTATGAAGAAAGGCTGAATAGGCTGGGAGTTAATGGTAGTTATCTTTTTCCCTAGGATGGCGATTTCAAGACGAGGGGGTGCATTTTTAAGGTGAGAGGAGACAGATTTTAAAAAGAGGCTTTTTTATAACACAGAGGGTAGTTCGCATGAGGAGATCTGAAATCTCCTGTTTATATTAGTCAGCCAGGGCTACCTGATTTGCCCCTTGAAGAATTTTGTAAATTTCTGCAAAATTGCCCCTCATGTCTGACCATCCTAGAAATGAGTTTGGTAAATTTCTGCTGTACTCCCTCTATAGCAACTAACCCTTTCCTTAGGCAAGACAACCAGAAGCAGTACTCCAGGTGCAGTTTCACTTATATTTTATTTAATTGAATGAAGATTTCTTTACTCTTTACACAAATCCTCTTGTAATAAAGACTAACATATTGTTTACCTTAGGAATTGCTTGCTGCATCCGAATGCTGGATTTTACTGAGTTAGGAAAAAGGACATCTAGATTCCTTTTGAAAATCAACATTTGCCAATCTTTCACTATTCAAGAAATACTCTGCATCTCCATTCCTTCTATTGGTAACTTCATATTTATCCACATATTATTCCAATTGCCACACTCTTGCCTACTCACTCAGTCTGTCCAAATCCTCTTGAAGACTCTTTGCATTCTTCTCAGTGGACACATCCTCATCAAGTTTGCTATCTTCTGCAAGCTTAGAAATATTATAATTGGCCCCACGTCCAAATCATTGATATCAATTCTGCATAGACGAGGCCCAAATACTAACTTTTGTTCACTGGTCACAGCCAACCAACCTGAGCTGATCTATTTATTTCTACCCTTTGCTTTCTGCCTGTTTAAGCAACCCTCAATCTATTTGGCAGAGTACAATGCTTCTGGCGGAGCTCCTCTGCTCCACCTGTTCTTTTTCCTGCTTTTTGCTTTTTTTTTCCTCCCTTGTTTCTTCATCTCTCCACTCAGCATTGATGGCAAATACTGCAGTGGCAGGCACCGGCAGCAAGGTCTGCAGAGCAGCGAGCCCTGGAGCAGCAAGCGGGCTACGAGCCCTGGAACGCAGCAAGCCACGGAAAGCAGGGGGCCAGTGGTGGGGAGATTGGGAATAGGCAGCTCCAGTGAGAGCAGGAGCAAGCAGCATGAGGTAGTGAGAGGAGGAGCAGGCAGCCCAAGGCAGTGGTGAGGATGAGGATGAAGTCAAGCCCTTGTGAAGTGTGCGAGTCCAGCATGTCCAGGCCAGTTACGGACTGTGATGTTGAACTATTAACTGTGTTTCTTTGTATTTCTATGCTTTAGTAAGGACTGTAATGTTTGACTTCTTAACTTGCTTTCTTTATTCCTCTACTTTGTACTAAGATTCTGGGCCTAGGTACTTTGTACTTAAAATGGCGCCATAAGTGGCAGCTTGTAAACTTTTCACTGTACTCATGCGAGTGAGTACATGTGACAATTACAAAAAAGCTAATTCTAATTGTAATATCTTATCCAAAATATCATGCACTGTAATTTTACTGGCTTCATGGACTTTATCAAAAACCTTCTGAAAATCCAAATGCGCAACATCCAATGGATCTCCCTTATCAACTCTCCTCGTAATATCCTGGAAAACTCTACCAGTTTTGGTCAAACAAGACTTTATAAATCGAGAAGTTGCTGGAAAAGCTCAGCAGGTTTGGCAGCATCTGTGAAGAGAAATCAGAGTTAACGTTTCGGGTCCAGTGACCATTCCTCAGAAGGTTCTGAGGGCTCAGAGCATTCTGAGGAATGGTCACTGGACTGAAAGATTGACTCTGATTTCTCTCCACAGAAGCTGCCAAACCTGCTGAGCTTTTCCAGCAACTCTGGATTTGTTTCTGATTTACAGCATCTATAGTTCTTTCAGTTTTTAACTTTATAAATCCATGTAGACACTGTGCAATCAGATAATTAAGTTCTAATTGTCCAGTAATCACATCCTGTTTACTAGATTCTTGTATTTTCCCTGCCACCGACAGGTGTGTACTTTCATGTTTTCTGTCTCCCTCCTTTCCTAAACCATGGGTTTACATTTCCAATCTTCAATCTGTAGGCACTATTCAAAAACTAATAGATTTTTGAAAGACGATCACCAATGCCCATTATCTCTGCAGCCGTCTCTTTCAACACTCTAGGGTGAAGGTCATCAGTTCCTGGGAATTTGCCAACTTTCAATACCTTCTTATAATTTCTACAGTATCTTTTTTTTCTAATATTGATTCCTTTTATTTCCACACACTCACTAGACTCTTGGTTCTTAATTATTTCACAAGGAAGACAGAAAGTACATATTTAGCTTTTCTGCCACTTCTGTATTTCCTGTTATGTACTTTCCTGTCTCTGTCAGTTATAGATGCATTTTTCTTTTCTTTTCCTACTGATATATCTACAGAAAATTTGCAATCTGTTTTTATGTTTTTTGCTACTTTACGATTATATTCGATTCCCTTTATCTTTATCAGTTTCTTGATTTTCCTTGACTCAATTCTAAAATTCTCCAATGCTTAGGCTTACAACTTGTTTTGATAACTTTATATGCGATTCTGAAATATTTACATTCTGCCCTCTGGCTTTGATCCTTGTGCTGCTCTTCAGCAAATAATTCTTCCTTTCTTCCAAGATATTATTCTCACTTGGACTTGAATGTCACTCAGCATAATGCAAAGCCTCATCTGTTCACACATTAACACTCTTTAGCTGATCATTTACAACCCCAGAGCTTCTGCACATGTTGATAGCTTTCTGTGAATAAGTTTCTCCTCCATGAGTAGACATGCTGTCATAACAGGATATTCTATTCCTAAGACAACACTATCACTGATGAGCTCATCTTTCAGGATTCAGTTCAATATATCAATGCAGTCACATTATGATAAGTAATCATTTGAACAGGATCAGAAACAGACTATTCAGTCTCTCGATCCTGCTTTACTATTTAATAAGATCACGGCTGATCTGACTGTTTACTCAAATCCACATTCCTTCCTACCCCTGCTAACCTTTTAACCTCTTGCTTAATGAGAATCTATCGACATCTGCATTAAAACTACTCAAGATGTCTACTTCCACTCCCTCTTCATGTAGGGATTTCCAAAAATTAATGACTCTTTGAGATAAAAGCAAGATCACCTAACCTTTGTTTTAAATGGGTGACCCTGATTTTCAAACAGTAATGCCTAGTTATAGATTTTCCTATAAGAGGAAACATTTTCTGTACATTGAGCTTGTTATGACCTTGCAGGATTTCATTTGTTTCAATCAACTTGCCCTGTGCACTTCTAAACTTCAGCAAGTACAAACCTTACATAACCAACCTTTCCCTAAAGGTAAAGTCTCCTTATCCCCTGAGCATTAATGTTGACACACGGCATTTGTAAGTAATATTGATGTGGAGTTCAAAATGTGTTTTCAAAATCTTCAAAACCGCTGCAGTCTCATTTTTCTGCTCCTCACTGAACTCTAGGTTAAAATGGAGCTTGTGACAATCTTTGGGCAGCATCTATAGGAGATCTGCTCCTCTTATTTGTACAGGTTTTTAAAAATTAATTCTGTAGCTATTTCATAGTTTTAAATTCTGTCTCATAACTCCTTTCATTTCACAGCAGCTGGGAGTGGAAATGCTTAGCCATTTTGTCTCACCCGGTAAGTCAAAGTTGCAGACTTATTTTTCCTTATTCCTTGCTGTGTCTTTTGCAGCTGGCTCACCTACTGTTCTGTGAATCCCCGCATTTTGTCCTGAACATTCCTTGCTGTTGTTTCCAAAATTAACTGGCTGTCTTACAGCTCTCAAGCTGTCCACATTTTCAGCTGCTCCCCTCCTGACACCATGTTACCAGTGATGTACGTTTATTGCCAGTCACAAATTATGTACAAAAACTCTACAAATATTGTGGATTGAGTTAAATGTTGCCAAGGGGAAAAAAAACTAATTACTGTAATTTGTGATAAGCTATCAGATCAGGAATCATTATATTGCCACTGGTGTCCCGTGCAGATCTATCCTTGTGTTATACCTATCTCCTATCTACATGTCCCTCAGGAACATCATTCAAAAGCATCTTGTCAATTCCCTTATGTCTCCTGATAATACACAGTTCTACTTCACCACCACCTCGTCCAGCTCTTGCTCCATCTCTACATTTTCAGATTGCCTGTCTGACATCCATTTCAGGGTCGGTAGAAATTATCCTTAAATAAATACTGAAAGGCCTCAAGCCATTTTCTTCAGTGCCCACCGCAAATATAATTCCTGCGCCACTAAATATTTCACTATCCCTGGCAATTAACTGGGATTGAACAAAACTGCTCACAATCTTTGTATCTGGTTAGTTCTGATGGTGAACTGCACATGCCATCACTATATGGGCCAATTTTCAACTCCATACTATTGCTCAGCTCCACGCTTGTCTAAGTTCATCTCATGTGCAGAAACACTCTCTCTCCCTATGATTATTATCTCTAGATCTAGCAATTCTAATCCCTGCTCTCCCACATTCTACCCCAATAATCTTGAGACCTTTGAAAACTGTGCTGCCCAGTGTCCCAACACGCACCAATTCCATTCACTACTCCCCACTCATCTACTTTGAATCCTCTTTAGCACTGCTGTGACTTTAAAGTTACCATCCTTGTTTTCAAACCTATCCATGGCATTGCCTCTCATTTTTCTTGTAATTTCCTCCAGTCCTAGAACATTCTGAGATATCTGTCCAAAGTCCTAAGCTCTGCAATTGCCTTCCTCTCAGTCCCTCCATGTCTCTTTCACACTTTAAGTCACTTCTTAAAATCTACCTCCTTGAACACAGTCTTGCACTCCCGACTGAATTACTGGTATTCAAGCAACATATGAAAATTGAATTTACATATAGTTGATAACTGATCCCAGAAGAAAGCTCTGAAAATCATCAAGGTGGCTTTTACAGAAATAACAGGTTTGGATCTTTCTGATTGCCCACAGAAAATCTCTGGAAGGTTCTCAAATACGAAGGCTTGGTAAAAAAATACCCTCTAAGTTAACAAGCTCCAATTCCTGTCATACAGACAATAACACAAAAGTGTCTAGCAATGAGTTTGTTGGGTGATGCCACAGCAAAGAGCATGAATGGGACTTCACAAAAGAAGAAGTTTCAGACTCCATCTTAACTGGGGGTCACTTGAATCATGACATGACAAGAGTACTGCCCTGCCATATATAAACAAATAGCTCCATATTTGACATTGAAACTCCAGTAACTTTAACATATATCTATATCAGGAGCTGTAAAAAACATCTATTGAACCTTTCAATATCATGTAACCCATATTTACTTGTTATGTTACAGAGGCTAATGTAAACATTGCTGCATCAGGTACAAATACCCTGCTAGAAACAAAGCATACACCATGGTTACAGGTTTTTTTGTTCATTCACAGAATGAGGGCATTGCTGGCTAGGCCAAAGGGCAGTTAAGAGTCAACCACATTGCTGTGGGTCTGGACCAGGTAAGGATGGCAGTTTCCTTCCCTAAAGGACATTAGTGAACCAGACAATTGGCAGTGGATTGATGGTCATCATTAGACACCATCTGCTGTGGTGGGATTTGAACCCAGGTCCCCATGACATTACATGGGTGTCTGGGTTAACAGTCCAACAATAACACCAGTAGGCCATTGCCTCCCCAGTACAGAGCCTGTGGCTGTGAAAGTTACTGTGGCCCTTTATGCCATAGACAACATTCAGGCTGTGAGAGGTGTCAATGAAGGCAGATACCCATGCACAGTTCACTGCTGTCTTAAACATAGCAGCATAACTGCACAGCAGAAAGACACCTTGGAATTTAATAGCAACTGCAGAGAAAGTTAAAGGTGGTGTTCTTCAGGATGGAGGATCTGGCATTGATAAAACATGATGGGACTGATTTAAGGAAGAGACCAGTTGACAGTGTCTAGCAAATTCGGAAAGGAACTATCCGTTAAGAATCCCATCCAACAATGTTCTATATTCGTCCATTTTCAGGTGTTTATATTTCCATTTTGCTTCTGATTTCAGTTTCATTCATTTAACAATTGACTGAAGTCAGGATTATTGTCTGTAAAGCCTTGTGAACTGTAATGTTCTGTTTTCAGTCTACTGGAACCAAGTCTGGGTATGTACACTTCTTCAAAGTGATGGTCAGTGGATTCCAAAAATCTTCCCTTGATTTTTGAAGGGCCCTACAGTGTATATTCCATCTGTCTTGAGGGGTTTATTGTTTACAGCTTCTATGAGAATCTTTGTTTGTATAATACCAAATGCCTGGCATGTAAATGTGTGTTCAATATTGGATGGCATAGTGTTATCATATGCTTTCTAGTAACTAAATCCCTGCAGTAAAGCATTAATTTTGCATGCCCAAATGGATTCCATAAAGTTGACAATATTTTGCAAAATTACTGAACAGTCTTTTGGTGTATTTCTTTATGTCCCTTATGCTCAGCTCAAATCTTCCCCTTTTTCTACTAGAATTTCCTTCATATATTGCTTTCATTTCACCACTGGTCCACTTTAGAATCATTTTGTTAAACCTATTTTGTGTTGGTATTTACCATGGAGAAGGTTACAGAGACTGGAGAACTTGGAGAAATAAATAGCGATATTTTTAAAAGTGTCCATATTACAGAGGAGGTGGAGCTGGATGTCTTAAAATGCATAAGGATGGATAAATCCCTAGGACCTGATCAGGAATACCCCAGAGCTTTGTGGGAAGCTAGGGAAGTGATTGCTGGGTCCCTTGCTGTGATATTTGTATCATCGATAGCCAGGGGTGAGGTGCCGTAAGACTGGAGGGTGGTTAATGTGGTGTCATTATTTAAGAAAGGTGGTAAGGAAAGGCCAGGAATTATGTACCGGTGAGTCTGAAGCCCATGGTGATTAAGTTGTTGGAGGGGATTCTCAGGGACAGGATCTGCATGTATTTGGAAAGGCAGGGACTGATTAGGGATAGTTAACATGGCTTTGTGCATGAGAAATCACGTGTCACTAACTTGATTGAGTTTTTTGGAAGAAGTGACAAAGAAGATTGATCAAGGCAGAGCGGTGGATGTTTTCGATATGCACTTCAGCAAAGCATTCAACAAGATTCTGTGTGGTAGACTGGTTAGTATGGTTTGACCACACAGAATACAGGGAGAGCTAGCCAAGTGGCTTGAAGGTAAGAGACAGAGGTTGGTGGTAGAAGATTGTTTTTTGGCCTGTGGCCAATGTTGTGCCACAAGGATTAGTGCTAGGTCCACTGCTTTTCATCATTTAATCATTTATATAAATAATGTGGATGTGAACATAGGAGGTATTGTCATTAAGTTTGCAGATGACACCAAAATTGGAGGTGTAGTGATCAGTGAAGAAGGTTACCTCAGAGTACAACGGGACCTTGATCAGATAGGCCAATGTGCTGAGGAGTGGCAATTGGAGTTTAATTTAGAGAAATGTGAAGTATTGCATTTTGACAAGGCAATTCAGGTCAGAATTTAACATTTAATAGTAGGGTACTGGGGAGTGTTGCCGAACAAAGACACCTTCGGGTGCAGGTTCATAGTTCCTTGAAGGTGGAGTCACAGGTTATAGAGTAGTGAAGAAGGTGTTTGGAACGCTTATCTTTATTTGTCAGCACTTTGAGTATAGGAGTTAAGATGTTTGTTGTGCCTGTACAGGACATTGGCTAGGCCACTTTTGGAATATTGCATTTCATTCTGGTCTCCCTGCTATAGGAAAGATGTTGTTAAATTTGAAAAGGTGTAGAAAAGATTTACAAGGATGTTGCCAGAGTTGGAGGGTTTGACTTATGACCAACATGCATTACTCAGCAAGATAAGCAACTTGGCACATCAAAATCTCCATCCTATCAAACATATTCAAAGTCCAGTAGTTTGAGCCATTCGGAGAGGCTGAATAGGTTGGAGCCATTTTCCCTGGAGCGGCAGGGGTCAAAGGGTGACCTTATAGCGGTTTATAAAATCATGAAGATAAGGGTAGAGGTGTCCAAAACTGGAGGGCATAGGTTTAAGGTGAGAGGGGAAAGATGCCAGTGGGATCTAAGGGGCAATTTTTTACATGCAGAGGGTGGAATAATCTGCCAGAGAAAGTGGTGGAGGCTTGTACAGTTACAATATTTAAAAGGCATCTGGACATGTACATGAATAGGAAAGGTTTGGAAGGATATGGGCCAAATGCTGGCAAATGGGACTGGATTAGTTTAGGATATCTGGTCAGCGTGGACAAGTTGGACTGAAGCATCTGTTTCCATGCTGTACAGCTCTATGACTCTATGGCTCTATGCCCCTGCTGCATCTGACTATGTATGAAAAGTAAACCCTCTGGGGTACTGTGATATTTAATATGCCTGCCATTAAGTTTTGATTTCACATAGACATTAGGCAGTAGTAATGATGAACTTACCAGCTATGTCTTTTAATTTGATATATCAACATGAACAAAGCTGAAACACTAAATATTTAACAGCAAGTACAGTAAAAGCCAACATCTCCATCAGAAAAAAAACTGACAGTAGGAGGTGTTAAAGAGTTAAATAGTCTCAAGACACTGCAGGTAGTAGAGAACAGATTCTTTGTAGTTTATGTTCATATATTCAGTTTATATGTTAGAGTTTCTAACATAGTTGAAATGCATTTATTTAAGAATATACAGACATCAGCACCAATGACAATGCTGTGGAAGCAGTTTACCATTTCACTGTATATGTATTCAAATATGCTTGAGCATTGAAGGAGAAATTTCAAATTTGTAGATGACACAAAGCTTGCAGGTAATGTTAACGATAGGAAAGATAGTGACAGACTTCAAGCAAAAATGAATAAACTGATGGAAAGGGCATGCACATGGTTGATGAAATTTAATGTAGAGTATTGTGAAGTGATACATCTGGTGGGAAGAATAGGCAATATAAAATAAATGACACAATTCTAAAATAGGTACAGGCACAGAGAAACCTGAGGGCATATGCGCAGAAATAATTGAAGGTAGCGGGGTAGGTGAAGAAAGTGGTTAAAAATGAAAGTGAGGTCATGAGCATTTTGAATAGAGACAGTGAGTACAACAGTAAGGAAGCTATGATGAAACTTTTAAAGAAAAGCTCATATGGTTCAACTGGTGCATCATGTCAAAGGCACCAACTGTAGGAAAGCTGTGGTGATATAGAGGATGTAAAAAAGATTTCCTAGGAGGGTTCCAGGGATGAAGGACTTCAGTTCCATGACTGGATTGGAGAAGTGGTTCTCCTTGGGAAAAAGAAATACAAGAGGTTATTTAATGGAGCTGTTCAAAATTATGACAATCTAGATATGGCAGAATGAGAAAAACTGTTCATAATGGTGGAAGACCTGACAGGATTTAAGGTGACTGGTAAATGAAGCAAAGGCAACATTAGGAAAAACTTTCTCATTGTGAATGAGGATGTGGTGGAGGCAGAATCAATTGTGGCTTTCTAAAGGGAATTGGATAAGCATTCAAGCATAAATTAAACAAAAGGAATGGCTATAAGAACTGGAGACCGGGACTAGTTGAGTTATTTTTAGTGAGACCTGTTATGAATATGATGGGCCAAGTGGCCTTCTCTTATCCATTAACCGTGCTACAGTTCTGTTATATGAAAAAGTAAGCATATTTTTACCTTAAGGTGATGACACAATACAAATCTCAAGCCATTTTATAGCAGCCTGTATCACGTTTTAAATCTGACTTTACTTCAGGAATCTTTTGGTTAAAAGTTGGGAGACTATACTGCTGGTTCAGGCCTCTGACAGATGTTGGTCTCAATTCAATCATCAGCATTGTAAAAAAATGACCCGGCATTTATAGAACACTTTTCACAATGTTGAGATGCGTCAAAGTCCTTCAGAGCCAGTGAATGACGTCTGAAAGCGCAGTCAGTATTGTTGTGTAAGTACCATTGCTCCAGAGCCAGCCATGTGATCAATGACCAAGTTAATGTGTTTTGGCAGTTTTGGTTTGAGGGAGAAATGATAACCAGTGCATCAGAAGTAAGGTGCAGTTTTTCAACTACTGGATCTTTTATGTCCTCTTGAACAGGCGGACAGATCTATGCCTCATCTATAAGATGGAACTTCTGGCAGTGCAGCCTTTCCTCAGTTCTGCATTGAAGTATCAAACTCATTTGTGTGCTTAAGTCTTGAAAGTGTGGCCTTTTGAGCCAGAGGCAGAAGTGCAACAACTAAACCAACTTATAGGTTTCAAATGGCACTGGGCCATCTAATATTTGCATTAATGGTCTGATTTCCTGTATTGAGAGAAGTTAAAATCATTGTATGAATATAAAATTCCTTTGCTACTTTTTACTGCAGATTTCTATCCTGGACTGGATGCACAAACATTCAGATTAAGATAAATGCAGGTTTGATGCGGCTGCTCCACTTTCTAAGTAGAAAGAGAAGGAACATTTCTCCCCGATTTAACAATTTTCTTGGTTTTAACTATTTGAGTACAGTCCAGCCTCTTAAAATGAGATTGCCTAAAATGATTTGAAATGGGATTGTTCAACTGAGTGTAAGTTTGGTATCAACTCAATGTTTTAATTAATTCAGCCAAGAAGTATAGAAAAATCCAAATGAAGGCCATTCTAGGCTTCCTTTAGACTGAAGAAATTTCTTTGGCTCTCTATAATTAACGGACAGTGTACTTATCAGAAACTTTAGTAGACGTTTTAGTGATTACTGAGAAATAATTTTCTGATTTAGACACCAATTAATTTTGTGCCTATTGACTGGATTCCAGTTACTTTCTCTTGTGTGCTTTTCTCATTATCCTGTCTGCTTGATTGTAATGAATCTGTAATTCTCAATGGTTTTACTTGGTAGAAGCTGACTAAGCCAATACTGCTAGCTACACGTTGAGATACTGAGATAACAAGGTATGGAGCTGGAGGAACACAGCAGGCCAGGCAGCATCAGAGGCGCAGGAAAGCTGACGTTTCGGCTCTGGACCCTTCTTCAGAAATGAGGGAGGGGAAGGGGGCTCTGAAATAAATAGAGAGGGGGCGCGGTGAGAGAAGGTGGATACTGGAGGAGATAGGTGGAGAGAAAATGGACAGTTCAAGGAGGCAGAGATGAAACCAGTGAAGGTGAGTGTAGGTGGGGAGTTGTGATGGGGGTTGGTCAGTGAGGAGGGAGGGGCGGATAGGTGGGAGGGAAGACGGACAGGCAAAGGAGGCAGGGATGGGGGTGGGGTGCTGGTTTTGGGATGAGGTCAGGGGTGGGGAGATTTTGAAGCTAGTCAAGTCCACATTGAGGCCATTGGGTTGTAGGGTTCCAAGGTGGAATATGAGGTGCTGTTCTACCAGTTTCCGGGTGGCATCGTTGTGACATTGGAGGAGGCCCGGGATGGACATGTCGTCCAGGGAGTGGGAGGGGGTGTTGAAGTGGTTCGCGACTGGGAGGTGTTGTCATTTGTCGCGAACCACTTCAACTCATATTCCATCTTGGAACTCTGCAACCAATGGTCTCAATGTGGACTTTACTAGCTTCAAAATCTGCCCACCCCTGACATCATCCAAAGACCAGCACCCCCCATCTCATCCCCGCCTCCTTGACCTGCCCGTCTTCTCTCCCACCTATCAGCTCCTCCTACCTCACTGACCAACCCCCACCCCCACTTCCTACCAATACTCACCTTTACTAGCTTCATCCCAGCCTCCTTGACCTGTCCGTCTTCTCTCCCACCTATATGTTCCACTATCTACCATCTATCACCGTGCCCCCCCTCCGTATATTTCAGAGGCCCCATTCCCTCCCCCATTTCTGAAGAAGGGTCCAGACCCGAAATGTCAGCTTTCCTGCTCCTCCGATGCAACATGGCCTGCTGTGTTCCTCCAGCTCCACACTGTGTTATCTCAGACTCGAGAATCGGCAGTTCCTACTATCTCACATTGAGATTCCGGTCTGGAGTATCTTATGATGTGAATGTTTGTATATATGCTGCAGCTGAGGCTGTTTGCCCCTGAGCTCTAAGTAAGGCTCTTCAATTCCTTATGTATCACTGTTTTATTTACATCTGCACATAGTGGGTTATCACATTCAGCTCTCTAGTGTAGCATCTAAGGCCTTATTATTTACATGCTCATCCCAGACTGGTGTCTTCTCTATTATTGCTTTCAGATGCATTTGGTCAGTTACATCATCATGCTTTAAATGAATCACATTTTACCATTAAAACCATGCAATATCAGTGTGAATGCCATTTTACTTCACAGTCCAGAAGCTGTCCAATAGCAGAGTTTGCAGAGAATTAGATAAAACACTATTTTGGAAGGACAGGACTGGTTTACAGATAAATGCATATCAAATTATCCTGATTCAAAATTGCCGGTGGTATTAAAACACAGTAATTTTAGCTCAATGTCAAGCCTTAAACAGTTGGAAGAAACTGGGATGCAATACATTGGGTGAAAAGCTTTGGAAAGGGTGGCAAATACCATGATAGTGACAAACCTTTATCGGATGATGGGATTTTCCAACCCCCTGCCCAAGGAATTGGCAAGGGAAGCGGGGTAGGAGGCAGCCCTTATTTGTGCTTCCTGGGAGGACACAAGTCCCAAGATCTTCAAGGTAGAGGAGCTGGCTTTCAGGTGAACCAGGCATTTCTCCACAGAAGTGGTGAATGTCCAGCTGCTAAGCTGCAAGACACAAAAGAGAGAGAAGGCATCATACCTAGTGGTTAGATGTGGTATACAATAAATTAAACTGACAGAGAGGTCACTGTGAGAGTTACAGTGGAGTGAAGAGAAGTGCTGAAAAGTTGATAGGGCGTGGATATTTCAGAATATGGATGAAAGGTGGTCGAGGTGAACTAATGTAGTGGGGAGGCAATGCAGAGGGGAAGATGTTTCAGGCAATTGTGAGAATGGCAGGGTATGAGCCTTGGTTGGAGGTGGGTGCAGGAGCAGAGATCGAGTGAGTGTGAGGTAACAGAGAGAAGTGTGTGGCACTTAACCCGATGAGACAGAGAAGGTAACTAACCTTCTGACGTCAGTGGTGACATCAGACTGGTCTGCTCGGGTCTGGTGGCATGGCATCCTCTAGTGCTCCTCCAGGAAGAGGACAGCCCTTTTCTGCACTCACTCCTCAGGAAGAATCAACAGGTCTCTGTTGGAGGATCATGTTGCCATCTTTCTCTTTCTCGATGTGGTCACAATCTGTCCAAGAACAGAGCCGCTTTGCAATGCCAGTCCTAATCTGAGTGTATAACAGTTTTTCAAATATTGTGTAGGTGCAAGGGATGCCAATCTTTTCTGTGGCTTTCCATGGAGTGGCAAGCTGTTCTGAGACTGGCGGGTAGTGAGATGAGGCCAGGAATCAGACGTGAGGAGCTGAGTAGGTACTTAATGCTGTGGGTTTGGTAAGATGCAGAACAAAAGATTGCTCAGTCTTAGAAGTTTGTCCAAAATACCCGATGCAACTCCCCGTTAGTCAAAAGAACCAGAAAATTCAGCCCCATGTAACTACTGGTTTGGTGGAAAAGAGAAGAGTCTGCATCACTAAGTCCCTTCAGGGAATAAAAAGACCTGCTGTCCTTATCCTATGTGCCCTATACCTACAGCTATAAGGTTGACCTTTAATAACCCTCTGAAATGGTCTACACAACCATTTGTTGTATTCAAGAAGGCAGCTCAGCATTGACTCCTCCAGAGCAATTAGGAATGAGTAATAAATGCTGCTAAATCCTAATCAGTGAGGCCCACATCCTGCTACCAAATTTAAAAATTACATTTTTAATGTAACAGATTGTTTTGGATGGAGGTATCAAATACACACTTTAAGACATTTAGTATTAGAGATAGTAGGAACTGCAGATGCTGGAGAATCTGAGATAAGAAGGTGTAGAGCTGGATGAACACAGCAGGCCAAGCAGCATCACAGGACCAGGAAGGCTGACCCTTCTGATGAAGGGTCTAGGCCCGAAAAGTCAGCCTTCCTGCTCCTATGATGCTGCTTGGCCTGCTGTGTTCATCCAGCTCTACACGTTGTTATCTCTATTTTAAGACATTTAGTGATTCGTTTGCAGGCTGATATTGTGAAGACACAACTAAAGATCCTCATGGACAGCACTTTCAAACATTTTTTTTAATGCCTGCGAGAACATGATACAGTGATGTGAAATGTATTTTAATGGTCTATTATTGTATTTACGTGTGACATCGTAATAAAGACAGTGACACATTTCTATTGAGTCCACAAACAAGGTCAGATTTTGCAAATACATTTTTTTTTAAAGACTTCCATGACATTGGTAATGCCTCATTTTCAAATGCATTATTATTGTGCCACTTACACTTACTTTCATTTTAAATGGAAAAGATCATGCCAAGGGTCTTCCCTATTTCCTTGTGTTTACCCATCGTTTCCTTAAAGTAGGCAGTAGCTGGTGACCTTGTAAACAGACAATCTCTGTCGCTTTATTAAACACGTCAACTTACTGCTCAAGCCTTCCACTAACCTCCTCAGAACTCTTCAACCACACTGTCTAAGGTGCATGGTTAGGCTGCAATGGTAACATCACTAGGGGGTTTGGGCCAATCCTCCAGGGTTTAACAATCAATCTCCTCCAAGCTGCTCTCAACAACCCAAGAGAAGAACAAATGGGCAATCTTTTTTCTCTTTTAAAGAGTTGCATCCCTAGTTCGCAGAATACTGATAATGGTGATGGAGACTGTGAGATAACGGGGTGGTCGAAGGTTGAAGCTCACATGGTGAAACCACCAGGATGTGTCCGTACACATTTTTAGATATTAAAGACTGAAGGGCTTTGGAGATAAAGTGGGAATACAGTGGCATTGAGACAGAGAATCAGCCATGATTGTATTGGATGGCAGAGCAGGCTTGGAAGGTCAACTCATGTTGCTAGTTTCTATGATTTCTATGTTTCTATTTTTCAGAGTTTGTAATCCTAATCACACCGATTTTCACAGCACTTAGGTCTTCATGCGTAATCCAGGATTTGCATGCCATATCCTAATCTGTCTCTAGATTCCAGTCAGAACTTAATTGCTGCTCCGACAGCTTCCACCCCAGGGTTCTATCATGTGCCATCCAGTAGCCAATAGTCAGACAAGAGCATCTTCCTCATCTCGGGGAGGTTACTCACCTTGTATAATTCCCTGGTGAAATACAATTTATAAACTTCAGATACAGAACAACTAGAAAGAAAGTCAGAACATAAATCAAAGAACCTGTGTCTGAAGAGAGGGAATGTTTTATTTCATCGAGCTAAGTTTGGATTTAACATTTCTGCCTAAACAAAATCAGAGTGTCAGCAAATCCTACTTATTGCAAAGTAATCAAATTCTATGAAATAGAATATTCTGACTTCCCTAAGGAAAGTGATAAAGTAGTATATTTTATCTTTGTGGAAGTTAAAGATAATGTATCAGTGGAACAATCTGTTGCTGCAGCTGTGCAATATAGTGTTCTAAATCCAGTTTGATGGTTTTTCATTGCTTATTTCTCTGTAGAATACCAGGAATCTTTCCGGATAGCCTTTTGTAGATTACTTTGAACTTCTGAAAAACAAAAATTGTGATTGTTATGTAGCAAATGAATTTACAAAACCAGCTAAAAAAAAAACAAAGATGAAGTGTTAAAAATAGACTGCAACCCTTGTCAGTGTGTGTGTTAGTGGCCAATACTGTAATGAAGTAAGGCAACCATATGTACTGCCATGGAATCGAGCACTAGTGTGCTTTTAAGGTCACAGTCAATGAACTATCTCACCAGTCACCTCTGCTTTGCAGGTAAACGTATTCTCTTCCTCTGATTGTTCGAAACTAACCAGCTTTACAGGAAACAGGGCAAAAGGATTTCAATTAACTACCAATGCCAAGAATCTTGAAATTGGCTGTAAAAATATCAGCATTCCACTATCAACTCTTCACGAATGGCTGAGGGAGACTAATCCATATCTCTCATGGATTGTTTCAAGGGTTACACAATTTGTGGTCTACATTGGTTTTACCAAGGCTTATGATCAGACAGACTGGTCAACAAAGTAAGAGCTCATGGAATTGAAGGTAAAGTGGTACATTGGATCCAAAATTGGCTGAGAGGGAGGAAGCGAGAGATGCTTCTATTACAGCAAGTCAGTTTCTTGCATGGTTCCACAAGGCTTTCTGGGCCCTTGGTACTTTTTGATGTATGTTACTGATTCCGACATAAACGTAGGGTGGATGATCAAAGCATTTGCTGTTGACAGGAAAATTGGGAGGGTGGTAAATAGTGAGGGGGATAACTGTGAGCTGCAGAAAGATATAAATGGACGGGTCAGCTGGACACTGCAGTGGCAAGTGGAATTCAACCTGGAAAACTGTGAGGTAATGCACTGGAGGAGGACTAACATGGCAAGAGATTACACAATGAATGGTAGGACCCTGGAAAGTTCTGAAGATCAGAGGGGTGTTGGTGTGCAAATTGCAAGATCCTTGAAGGTAGCAGGGCATGTGGATGAGATGGCTAAGAAAGCTCATAGGATATTTGCCATTGTTAGCTGAGGCATAATACAAGAGTAAGGAGGTTATGGTGGAACTATATTAAACTTTTGTTAGGCCACAACTGGAGTGCTGCATGCAGTGTTAGTCACCAAATTATAGGAAGGATGTGATTGCACGAGAGAAGGTGCAGAGGAGCTTTACCAAGATGCTGCCCGGGCTGGAGAATCTAAGTTGGAGATAAGATTGGATCATCTGAGCTTGGTTTTCCTATGACCAGTGAAGATAGAGACGGGACCTGAGGGAGTTTTGTAAGACTATGAGGAGTATAGATATGTTGGAAAGGAAGGCATTAATAGAGAGATAAAGAATTGGGGACAGAGATTTAAAGTAAGAGGTGAAAGGCTAAGAATGGGTCGAGAAAAATGTTTTTCACCTTTAGAGTAGTGGGAGTCTGGAACTCTGCCTGAAAGATGGTGGAATCAGAAACTCTTGAAACATTTAAGCAGTATTTAGATATTCACTTGCATTGTCATAGCCTCTAGGGCTATGGCTGTATCGTTTGGCTGAAAGTACCTAATGGGTTCTTTTAAGGTCTGATCAAAACGATTACAAGAAGAAACATGCACTTCAATAGAAAGCTTTCATTCAGTTAAAGTAGTTAATATATACACATAAACTAATGAGTGGATCTAATTTATTAGCATAATCTACCTAATATATTTAAACTAATGAATGAATCTATTAACTTAATCGACTTTATATACAAACGAATGAGTCTCATTGCCTTTTGGCATGTTGGGAACTTTGGTGACTGTGGCATTTAGAACTCTGTCTCAGATTCTATGGCCGCAGTCTCATGAACCCCAGCCCCATGGTGAAAGTCCGTGTCCCCATCTCACAAACCCCAGTCTGATGGTGCAAGTCCAATGGATGGGGTAAATTCCCTGATATTAGTATTCTTCTGAATCTAATATTATGTGCTGTCTCACCTATATTGTAGTACTTTGATACTTTTCCAGCCATTCATCGCCCAAAAACAGATTGAAGAAAACATCTCCAGGTGCCTCAATAGAATGTTTCCCAGGCCGACCCTAAAGGCCAGTGTGATTCTCCCAGCCAAAGCAAACTGTTTTTGCACTAGGCCAATAATTTCCACTTATCTCCAAATGCTCATCATCGTGTCCAATTACTGATTAATCCTTATAAATTTGGTTTGGAGATAACATTTTTTAAACCCAACATGACATGGGTTAAGAGCTGGAAAATGGGATTAGTATAGCCAGTTCTTTGTTGACCAGTGTGAATACAATGGGCCAAATGTCTTCCTCTCTGCTATAAATGTCCACATGCTGATGAGAAATAATGTTCTCAATTTGAAGTAATGCCAGGCAGGCAATAATTCAGGTATGGTTTGGTAATGGTGACAATCATGGCACTTTGCATGATGTAGGGATTGTAACAACGTCAGCCAGATGGACCTCTTCAAATATGAGTTCCCTGATTGGGTCTGTTGGCCTGGTCCAATCATGGAGTCCTGGCTGACAGATATAAACGGGAGTGTCAGACATTCTGTTCACTCTAGGAGCTGGCTCTGTGCTAGCTGGGTCAGTGCCAGGTACTATATGCTTGTAAATAAAGGGTGACTTGGTGATGGGATACTGGCCTTCATGGAGTTATTTCAGGTGGAGCCGGTAATGCACAGTATTCCAGGTAAGGTGGCTTTACCATCGCCATCTTTGAACCAAATTTCAGCAAAAAAAAAATTGTCCACAATAATGTACAGAAGTGAAATGACATTCTGGAGGGAGATGTAGAGACAGGCAGTGTTTGTTGACTTGCTGACAGTGTTTTCCATTTTTTTTTCATTTGCCTTGCTTTTTCATTATCAGAAGGATGTTTCTCAGTCTGGCCTTGTGTATGCAGTGGTTAAAACTGGATGAGTGGCAACAAGTAATTTCCACTTTTTGGAATTATGGAATGATAACAATGTATTTTTATAGTGCCTTTAACAAAATTCCTAGGCAGTAGTATTATAAAGTACAACTTGATACCAAGCTATTAGGGGAGTCAAAGTCTGGGTCAAAAAGGTAGATTCTAAGGTGGGTGGTAAAGAAAGAAAGCCAGGCAAACAAATGCAGAGGTTTAATTCCAGAAAATATTGCCTTGATAGGCTGAAGGCAGAGCCACCAGTTGTAGACTGATTAAATTTGGGGGTTCTCAAGAGACCCAGGAAGACAAGTCTTCAAAGGTGCTTCCCTGCAATGGTTCGGTGGAGAACTCTTCAGTTCCACCCAGCTGGATTACACTGGTGAAGATTTGGGTGAGAATGATTTACTTAATCATGCCATCGGCTGTAGAGATGTCAAGAAAGGTGAGGACGGTACTTTACCTTAATTCAACCATATTGCATGTTATTTGGGACTTTGATATAAAATGTTTTTGTACTGTTGCAAGGTGAACCTCAATTGGAGGAAGTTAATCAATGGAGTTCACATAATAATGAGCATCAATTTAGGAGGTAAAAAATATTCAGTGACTTTGGAGACGAAAGGAAATTTAGAGTGTTTATAGTTTGAACAGGGGGTAGGGTTAAGGATTTTTTTTTCTGGAGTGGAGCAACAATAACAATAGATCTGAAGGAGAGAGGGTTAGTATATGAAGGGAAAGAGAACAGTTAACAATATCAGCCAACACAGGAACTATAATATTTCTGATCGTGTATTGCTGTTAACATTTTCTGAGGTAAGGAAAGGATTAACTTTCTTGAAGAAGCATCTTATTATGACTTCATTTTGCCAGGAAGCTGAAAAAGCAAGATCAATGACATTGTATCTCTTCCTGTGATAATATGTATTGCAGCTCATTAGCTATCACACAGCCAGACTGAATTGCTCGTATGACAGGGACCAGGAGAGAAAGCTGGATGGTGATGGGAGCCACATTAAGGAGCAGGAAGTGGGTGTCATGGACAAGACGAGCACAGAGAGAATGTAAATTGAAATTGGACAGAAACTGTAGAAAGATGCAAGTTCAGGACTGGGGAACCTTTGAAGGAAATTTGCTCTGAGGAAGAGGCAGCTGATTAATGGCTCCAGTCTCAATGATAAATAATTGCATCAATTCCTCATGCTTATTGCTGGAACTAAAGGTGGAGGAGAAAATGGATTGTGATAGAGAAAAGAAGGCAAGGTTTACTTTTTGCCTTCCAGAATGATTCTAGAATTGTGAAGAGTTCCAGCAGATGCATTTAGATTCCGAAACTGCTTTCAGATCCTCTCACAGTCCAAAGATGTGCAGGTTGGGTGAATGTGCAATCTAGGTGAATTAGCCATGCTAAATTGTCCATTGTGTTCAGGGATGTCTAGGTTAGATGGATTGGGCATGGGAAATGCAGGGTTACAGGATGGGGAGGGAGTTGGGTCTGGGTGGCTGCTCTTCGGAGGGTTGGTGTGGACAAGATGGGCCAAATGGCCTGCTTCCACACTGTAAGGATTCTATGATGTTCAAGTCTGCATCCTTTGAACTTAATGGAGTGGAAATAAGGGTTTTACCATGGACACATGCCCATGGTGAGACACAGTGTAATGGTTTAGTGCAGGATAGAATATCAAAGGTAGAAACGAGGATGAATAAGCAAATCATTGGATAGAGATATAGTTTAATGCTATAAAGTTAGGAACAATATCAGAAATTGCTGGAAAAGCTCAGCAGGTCTGTAGCATCTGTGGAGAGAAAACAGAGTTAACGTTTCAGGTCCAGTGACCCTTCTTCAGAACTGGCTAGAAAGTTAGGATTTTGTAAGTGTAGTTGCAAATGAATAATGAGATGTTTATTTTCTCCAGGGGAGAAACAGAAGAAAATAAAGTTGCCTCTGAGAAAAAAAGAGTAGTTAGAGAATAAGGCAGGAAAGTGAAGAGATGACCTTACCTGTAATTAATACAATGGGAGTACTGAGGCCGCTTGAGACGTCAAAGTTAAGACTCATGAATTGGCTTGGGGAGTTTACTTGGAGGAGAGATTAAGGAAGGATCAAAAAGTAATGACCACAGAGCAGACAGAGCATGAAAAGTTGAAATATAGGTTGCTTGGAGGAAAAGCAGAAGGATGAAAGCAGTGATGATAACTTGGTTAGAAAGTTCCTGTGCATATGCTTGAACAGGTTCAATTAATAACTTTATATCATTCACTGAGAAGGAATCAGAGCTTGAACCTTTCCTGACAGTAAATCATATAATCACTGTCTAACAAGAGACTCATTCAATCCTTCAACTTCAGCTCTCCTCAACTAAGCTGATTGATCTCTATCCAAGGTATCCGTATTTGCTGGTGCTTTTGTTCCTGAAATATTCCCACAGCTGCCTTTACATCCAGAGATAGTAGGAACTGCAGATGCTGGAGAATCTGAGATAACAAGGTGTAGAGCTGGATGAACACAGCAGGCCAAGCAGCATCAGAGGAGCAGGAAGACTGATGTTTCGGGCCTAGGCCCTTCTTCATTTTCTGAAGAAGGGTCTAGGTCCAAAACATCAGCCTTCCTGCTCCTCTGATGCTGCTTGACCTGCCTTTACATCCATATCTGTTTCCATTGGAACATTTCGAATGGGACTCTAGTGATACCACAGAGCATCTGTCTCCATAAAGATTTGTAAAATTTCATGTTACACTTTGTTTCTGAATACTTTTATGGTTCAAAATGTTTACTTTTTTGCGCTCTATTTGAAAGAAAGCATGAACCTGAGGATTCATCTGTTTAATTCCTGACCATTAGGTTCCACAATTGCTACTGAGTTCAAACTGAGACTACTCTGCTTATATTCCTTATATTCAAAGTAACGACAAGGCCGATGGCATTCAGTATTGTTTATGACCAAATGGTTCAGCAAATTAGTTGAAGTGCAGATATGCATCATGATGTAACTACCCAAAACATGTCTTCACTGCTTTGCCATTTCCTTCATGAAAGTAACTCCTCACCATTAAACACATCAAGGAAGTTATGCCTAGTCATTAAAAGTGTAGGTACATTTTTAATGACCTGAAGCTAATGACTTCTCTGGCTTCAATCATCTTCTCTGGCATTGACAATTAATTATTAGAAGTGTGAAACTCATTTCTTTAGATTTTACATGTTTGAGGGGAAAATTTAGAAATGTCAAATTCAAAATATTTACATTGTTTGTTACTTTTCCTTTCTGTGTCTTTTTTTCTCTCTCACTCCAATCTTTCCTCAGGCCTTCCTCTGTTTATTTCCCAATCCTTCAATCTTATTGGTTAAGATATATTCTCCTAGATGCCCTCACTGTCCCATTATCAACTCCCAATGCTAACAATTTAATGGGGAAATTATTTCCAGCTAAAGGATCCAGAGCAGAGCTAATTAAAGCAGAGGTTGTCAGAGACACAACTACAGAAACATCTGCTGTCTTCATTAATCCACTTTCTTCACTTTTGTGGCTTAAATGTGCACAGTGGAGTTGAGTGCACAGTCAAAGACATTGTCCTCAAGATTAAAAAGGAGGCATTGCATCTAATATGAGCCATACCACTAACACAATTGCTACCACTTGGCCTTCTTATGATATACTATCATTATCTTCTCTTTAAGCTTTACGTTGTCCATTGCTCATAGTCATGAGAACAGATTTCTATATCCCATTGTGCCATTATAAGCAGGGTAACTGCACTGACAACTGACGCCAGGTTACTTCTTTGTTGTCGGTGTGAACCACGACGAATGTGAAAGGAACAAAAACAGAAGTTGCTGGAAAAGCTCAGCAGGTCTGGCAGCAAGTGAGGAGAGTAAGTTAAAGTTTTGGGTCCAGTAACCCAAAACTGTGGAAGCTCTGAAGAAGGGTCACTGGACCCGAAACGTTAACTCTGATTTCTCTTGACAGATGCTGCCAGACCTGCTGATCTTTTCTGGCAATTTCTATTTTTGTTTCTGGTTTCCAACGTCTGCAGTTCTTTTGGTTTTTATGAATGTGAGAGCCCACTTAATATAATGTACCAACCATAAAGCCCTAGAATAATTGTGTCCCATTGCAGATGTCAGCAGTAACTTTGTAGCAGCACCTTTACTTTCGTGTGACTTCAACCCAACTCCACAGATTTGAGCATAAATTCTAAACAGAGCGGGATTAAACATGTTTTGAATAACATTCAGGTAACAGGTTAAATTGCAGCACTATCTTCCCTCTTGAAAAGTTGTAATAGAATGCTGTAATCACAACTCTTAAAGGTACGTGGTTACGAAAGCTTTAGAGGAATATGGACCAAACTCAGACAAATAGGACTAATTCAGTTTAGGAAGCCTGGTTGCTATGGACAAGTTGGGCTGAAGGCTCTGTTTCCATGCTGTATGACTCTATGACTTCACAGCTGAATTCTGAAGAAGAACAGTGACGATACTCATCTCTCAACTAATGTCACTAAACAAAAATCAGTGTCACAATGCTGCTTGTAGGGTCTAATTGCGGCAAATAGGCTGTAGCATCTTCTCCATCGCAATAATTGCTACATTTCAAAAGTACCTTAGCAGTCAGGTTACTGGAAGAGCAATCCAAAGGCCTGAACTAATTATCTGGGAACATAAATTCAAGGTCCACCATAGCAGCTGGGGAATTTAAATTCAATTAAGTTAATAAACCTGGAAGAGTATCAGTATTGGTGATCATTAAAATATTGAAATTTAATCCTGTTCACTAACGTACTTTTAGGAAAGGAGACCTACTATCTTCATATGGCCTGGAATATATGTGACTTCAGATCCTCAACAATGTGATTCAACAAAATAAGTATGAACAAGAGTTGGCCATTCAGCCTGTCAAACCTGTTATATCATTCAACTGGATCATGGCTAGTCTACCTCAAAGTAATTTTCATGCACCATCCCCATATGCATTTAATATCTAGAAACCAATCTATCTCTGTCTTGAATTTGCCCAGTGACTTTGTCTCTACAATCTTATGGAGCATAGAATTCCAAAGACTCTCTAAGTGAAGGGATTTGTCCTCACGTCAGTCCTAAATTGCCTGCCTCTTAGAGTCATAGATCGAATCATAGAGCTGTACAGCATTGAAACAGACCCTTTGGTCCAACTTGTCCATGCCAACCAGATATCCTAACTTAATCTAGTCCCATTTGCCACCATTTGGCCCATATCCCTCTAAATGCTTTCTATTTATATACCCATCCAGATGCCTTTTAAATGTTGTAATTGTACCAGCCTCCATCACTTCTTCTGGCAGCTCATTCCATACACACGCCACTCTCTGCGTGAAAATGTTGCCCCTTTTAAATCTCCCCCCTCACCTTAAACCTATGCCCTTTAGTTTTGTACTTCCCCAACCTGGAGAAAAGACCTTGGCTATTCACCCTATCCATGTCCCTCATGATTTTATAAACCTCTATAACGTTACTCCTCAGCCTCCGAAACTCCAGGGAAAATAGCCCCAGCTTACTCACCCTTTCCCTGTAGCTCAAACCCTCCAACCCTGACAACATCCTTGTAAATCTTTTATAAACACTTTCAAGTTTCACAACATCCTTGTGAAAGCAGAGAGACTAGAATTGCATGCAGTATTCCAATAGTGGCCTAACCAATGTCTTATGCAGCTGCAACATGGCCTCCCAACTTCTATACACAATGCACTGACCAATAAAAGCAAGCATACCAAATGCCTTCTTCACCTTCCAATCCAGCTGTGACTCCACTTTCAAGGAACTATGAACCTACACTCCAAGGTCTCTTGTTCAGCAACACTCCCCAGAACCTTACCATTAAGTGTATAGGTCCTGCCCCGATTTTCCTTTCCTAAATGCAGCACCTCACATTTATCTAAATTAAACTTCACTTGCCATTTCTTGGTCCTGTGTTCCTTGTCTCTTAAATGCCTTCTGTAATGGTTCAGCAAGCTATATTCAAGAATGTGGTAAAAAAAAATCATTTTCTAAAGGGCAGCTGGAGGTGGACATTAAATTCTTAGCTTGTCAGCAATGCCTACATCCTGTGAATGAATAAAAGAAAGCATTTTCAGATGTAGTGAGAAGTGCTGTATAAACCAAGTTCTTTCCTTAATTGAACTGGATGTGTTATCTCTCAAACTGACACAACAGTGAGGAGAATTTCAAAATATACAATAAGTATTGGGATTTGTATTACCTGGCAAAGTTTCAGACCTTAACAATGACAATATGATTAATGATTTTGATATTCTATATACTTCATGAAAGCACAGTAGGTGTGCTGATTTGTAACTGTTAGTGAAGGCTGTTATGACATTAAATCATCATTTGTATTCATTATTGCAGATGATTTGTATATGCTACACATGACAAGATGTCAAAGTTACTCTATCACTTTTTTCACCTGCCAAGTCTATACATCTGTTTCATGTCAATATATCACCATGGAGACCATTCTGTCTTATTGAACTTTTCTACATCCCAGTTTCCAATCTTTTATTTCAAAAACATTGCAGATTTCTGCCTGTCATCGATTGTGAATGAACATGAAATTTAAGCCTTGAGAGTAAATCTCATTTATTTCTCCAAATAGACTGTCATAGTATTAATTATCCATTTAATAAAAGGCCAGGGCATCATCTTGGTCAATGTTAATGTTATATTTTATAAAACGCTAAACCATGATAGTTATTTTTATTTGACACCTTGCTCACAAAATATTCACCTTGTTATATGAATATAACCTAAAATGGCAACAATTTTCACAAAAGGCAGCCAACACCACTCTGTTTTGTACATCTCTCAAGAACTGCGCTACAGAATTCTGACTATCTTGACCATGATTGTCACCATTAATATCAGTACCTCAGAGATAATTAATATTCTTCATCGCTTAGATTTTAAGCTTTCACATCTATTGTCAAATAATAAACTGAAAGAAGTCCCTTTGGTTCACAACATCCAGAAGCTCAATACTGAGCAGTGAGTGTCAATGAAAGCTTGCTAAGGTGACAATGTCGGATGATCTAGGAGGAGGGCAGACTGTCCTGTTTTTAAGATAACGTTACAGACTGAATTGACATGCTGGCCTACAACACGTGTCACTTGTTTACCTCACTAGTTGTATTTTTAACCTGTAAAATATAAAACACATAGTTACATTAAAGCTTAGGAATTGAAACAATTCCTTACTTCAGTGTCCACTATTACTGTGTTCTAATAGCCTAGCGGTTAAAGTTTCATTGTAAGCGTTGTATGAGCAATGTTCACACCTGATCACGAGGTTTTATGGAGTTGCATAAACTATTGTTGCCTATAGGGTAGGTTTTCTATTATCATCCTCTTTCCTGTTAGTAATTCATAGAACTTGATTGGTCTAGAGTAGTAGAGAAAAACCACTTGCTAGTCTAATGAGAAGAGAGACCAGCTTGATGCAAATTACACTATGATAGGTATCATTACAGAGACCATGAGGAGAACCTTTGAGGAGAGTAGCCTCAATCCTTCAAGCTGCTAGGCTGTTCTCCATTCAAATCCAAATGACATTTACAAAGCGAGTGGTGAGTTGTAAAGTGAAAGCTGGCTAAATGTACATTAACTCATCTTGACCAGTTTGTAGTAATTATTTTTAACTCTGGTGTATTACATGGTGAGATAGACAAAGGGGACAAGAATCAGGGGAAGGTCCAACACAACTTTATTGAACACTTTATCAAGGAAAAGCAAGATTTATTAGACTCTACTATGGAACTTTAATCTGTATCAAAATTTATCAATCTCTTCATAGCGCCCTTCAGTAAAACAGTTTTAAATCTCTAAGTAAACAGTATCAAATCTACACCAGCTATTTATTTTTGACACATGTGTTGGAGGATTTGCTACACCCTATCCATAGGTCCCTTAGGCTGTATTTGAGCAGTTTGTCTGAAAAGGCTAGTTCAATAAGGCTGTGGCAGTGTGTTCCTCAGTCTTTGAGGATTGGCTGATGTTCCAGGATCTGCAGTTGTCGATTTGGCCTTCCCTTCTCATCTCGGGCTGGTTCTGGTCTTCAGGCCATCTCACCGAGGTGGTCTGTCTGGGGTCTGGTCAGTCTGATGATGCTGACCACGAGGCACAAGGATCTGGAAATGATGTGTAGCTTGGCTGCCAGTTAGAGGTACTCTCTAGAGACCCAATGAAGAAAGTTGAAAAGCAGAGCGAGCTGGGGCTCGGGGTTGCTCTTTTTATCCTCCTTTGTGCAATTTTCTTGAAGATTTGGTGGTCTATATTCACTACTAGCATCGGAAAGGGGCAGGAAGATCCAATGAGGTGATTACTTTCCATATTTGGAGGTCACAGAACTTGGTTTTGAACCTTCAGCTGTTGAGCGGTATCCTTGTCACACTGTGCCCCTGGCCTGTTACTGAGCTGGGTGTTACCAAATCTGTGTAACATTCTTCTAACACAGCAGCTCCACCAGAGATGGAAATAATGGTTCATTCTGAAACAATATGGCCATTAGCCCCTGACCAGGCAGTTCCAGGCCTGTCTGGTTTTGACAGGAAGTTGATTGTCCAAGGCCTGGCCGCAAGACTATGTCCGTTCCAGGTCTGCAGTTTGTATGTCCGTTCCAGCTCTGCAGTTTGTATGTTGCAGAATCCAGCTTGGTTTAAACTTGGCTTCCACATTTTGAGCTTTTATCTGTGCTCATGAAAAATATATCACTATTTCTGTAATAATCCTGGAGGCCATGGGTGACTGGATCACAGGCGCTAGTGGCACTGCTCAGTATTAACCCATTCAGATCCTTACACCCTTATGTTACAATAAGGTATGTAGACTGGGGGTGGGGTGGGGGGCGTGGAAGGTGGTCCTTTGTTTGCTTTCTAGTTTTGAGAAGCAGATAAGATACTGCAATTGCTCTCCACATTCTTTGGGGAAGAGTGAACTTCTGATGTCCTCCTGTTCCTGGTCACCACTTTTAAGGATGAGGGGTATGAATGGATTTTGTGTGGCTGCAGGAATGAACAACAGGCTTAACCTCAGCAATGAGCTGACATGAAAAGGGTGAAATCAGACATTGATTGAGATGCAAAATAAGCATCTAATTGCCCAGCCCTATTGGCCCTTGAGTAGATAGCAATGAACCATCTTCATGAACTGCTGTAGTCAGTGTTACAAAGATTCACCCTAAGAACTGTCAGTGAGGGAGCACCAGGATGTCGCCCTGAGAAGGAGAAAACAGTGATATATTTACAAGTTAGAATAGTGTGTTTCTTGGAGGGGAACTTGCAGAGGATGGTGCATCATGAAGCCTTAACGGAAATTGCCGGAAGAGCTCAGCAGGCCTGGCAGCATCTGTGGACACATGCCGGACCTGCCGAGTTTTTCCAGAAATTTCTATTTTTGTTTCTGATCTCCAGCATCTGGAGTTCTTTGACACTTTTTGTACCGTGAAACCTTGTTGTTCTATATGGTAGAACTCATGGATTTGCGAGGTGCACAGTGGGCTATTGTTCCTGTGAAGTGGGCTACTTTTTTCCAATCATCCTTGTCGAGATTTCACTGTTAACCATTCGGGGACAGTGTAAGGATTAAGATGCAGCAGTATGGCTACCACATGCTGTCACATCCACAGACATTGGCTTCCGTCATGTTCCAGTCTCTAAGAATACCCTTGGCAAATCTCTATTCCACTCACAGGACGCTTTTGCACTTCAATGTAGTGTCAGCGGGACTCGGTGCAATCAAGGAAGATAGCCTTTACTTAGAGATAGTAAGAACTGCTGATGCTAGAGTCAGAGATAACACAGTGTGGAGCTGGAGGAACACAGCAGGTCAGGCAGCATCAGAGGAGCAGGAAAGCTGACGTTCCGGGTCTGGACCCTTCTTCAGAAAAAGCCTTTACTTTGTAGTTTCCAGCACAGTAAGTTAGGTGCAGCCTCCAACACAGTCCAGCCTCAACTCAGGCTGATTGGGGTTAGATACTTTCGTCATTAGGGGTGAGGAATGAAATGTTGGGCAGCGCACCACACAACTTGACTCTTTCTGCCCTAGTGTGTGGGCTGTTTTCCTCCTGGAGTGACAAGGAGGCAAGTATTATGGAAGGTGAAAATGTGTGGTGCTGCCATTACTGTTGGTGCACGCTGAGAAGTGTCCCGGGTGAGTGAGCAGGCAGCACAGAGGGCATGCACGGATAATGTTGGTGGGGGTTGGGGTGGGTGCGTGAATGGTAAAGATGTTACAGGCAACAGTGAGAGTGGTAGAGCATGATCCTTAGTGGGAGGTGGATGAAATAACAGAGGTAGAGTGAGTGAGAGAGAAACATGGAAGATAGGAGCAGGAGGCCATTGAGTCCTTCGAGCCTGCTCCGCCATTCTTCACGATCGGGGCTGATCATCCAACTCAATAGCCTAATTCTGCTTTCTCCCCATAACCTTTGATCCCATTTTCCCCAAGTGCTATATCTAGTCACTTCTTGAATACATTTAATGTTTTGGTAGCAATTACTTCCTGTGGTAATGAATTCCACAGGCTCACCACTCTTTGGGTGAAGAAATGTCTCCTCAACTCTGTCCTAAATTGTCTACACCGAATCCTCAGACTGTGACCCCTGGTTCTGGATACACCCACCATCGGGAACATCCTCCCTGCATCTACCCTGTCCAGTCCTTTTAGCATTTTATTGATCTCATAGAGATCCCCTCTCATTCATCTGAGCTCCAGTGAAAGCAATCCTAACCTAGTCAATCTCTCCTTATACGTCAGACCTGCCATCCCTGGAATCAGCCTGGTAAACCTTCACTGTGCTCCCTAGAGAGCAAGGGCATCCTTTCTCAGAAAAGGAGACCAAAACTGCACACAATATTCCAGGTGTGGTCTCACCAAGACCCTGTACAACTGCAACAACATATCCCTGCTCTTGTACTTGAAACCTCTCGCAATGAAGGCCAACATTCCAGTTGCCTTCTTTACCGTCTGCTGCACCTGCATGCTTACCTTCAGCGACTGGGGCACAAGGACACCCAGGTCCCACTGCACACTTCCCTCTCCCAATTTGCAGCCATTCAGTCAGTAATCTGCCTTCTTGCTCTTGCTTCCAAAGTGAATAACCTCACATTTATCCAAATTATACTGCATCTGCCATTGATTTGCCCACTCACCCTGTCGAGATCAAGCTGAAGGATCTCTGCATCCTCATCACAGTTCACCCTTCACCCTTGGTTTCATCTGCAAACTTGAAGATGTTACATTTTGTTCCCTCATCCAAATCATTAATATATATTGTGAACAGTTGGGGTCGCAGCACCAATCCCAGTGATACCCCACTAGTAACTGTCTGCCAATTTGAAAAGGATCCATTAATTCCTACTGTTTGTTTCCTCTCTGCCAATCAGTTTCTTATCCATCACTTGCCCCAATTCCATGCGCTTTAATCTTGCACAAAAATCTCTTATGTTGGACTTTGTCAAACACTTTCTGAAAGTCCAAATATACCGCATCGACTGGCTCCCCCTTGTCAACTCTACTAGTTCCAGCTTCATGGAATTTCAACAGATTTGTCAAGCATAATTTCCCCTTCATAAATCCATGCTGACTCTGTTTGATTTTGCCACTGCTTTCTTAATGCTCCGCTATAAAGTCCTTGATAACAGATTTGAGAATTTTCCCTACTACCAATGTGATGCTTACTGGTCTATAACTCTACCTCCCCTTTTGATTATTGGGTGACTTTAGCCACCCTCCAATCTGCAGGGACTGTTCCAGAGCCTATAGAATCCTGGAAGATGACCACCAATGCATCCACTGTTTCTAGAGCCACTTCCTTAAGTACTCTGGGATGTAGATTATCAGGCCCTGGGGATTTATCTGCCTTCTATCCCATCAATTTTCCCAGCACAATTTCTCTACTAATATTAATCTCCCTCAATTCTTCCCTGTCACTAAATCTTGCATTCTCCAACATTTCCTGTATCTGATTTGTGACCTCTTTTGTGAAGACAGACCGAGTATATATTCAGTTGCTCAGCCATTTCTTTGTCCTCTGTTATACATTCCCCTGCTTCTGTCTGTAGGGGGCTTAAACTTATCTTCACCAATCTCTTGTTCTTCACGTACATATAGAAACTCTTAGTGTCAGTCTTTTTGGAAGATGGTGGCATTTATGCTGGTAGAGAGGAGAAGGTCACTTGCCTTCTTCCTACAGTGTTAAACATTCCTGCAGATGGCTGAGACTGCTCTAACCTTAGACTAGGCTGGCAAGGTCTGGTGTCGTGACCTCCACTGCTGGTCCTTGGGGAAGAGGAAATCCCATCCATTCAGCAGGACCTCCAGGTCACAAAGCTGGGCACCAAATTTCCTGTCACTGCCACATCCAGGGCAAATGTCAGGAACCACGTTAGGCAGCTCCAGACTATCAGTCCAGGTACACAATGGGCTTTTAAAAATGGTACAGCTCCAAGGGACGCTGGCGAATTTTGGGATCTTGGGTGAGTGGCAAATTGCTGTGGGAATGGCACATGATAAGAAGGGGCAGAAATCAATATGAGACTTGCCATGAGGGCTGAGACACCATTTAATGAGTCTGGTGAGATACAGTGAGAAAACTCATTCAGCCTCACATAGGGGATGACTCTATCAAACTCAACACCACTCGTGCTTAACCAAAAAACTGTAAGATTCAGCCCAATGTTACAGCAGAACGGCAGCTTTAATATTGGTCCCACTTTAGGAAAAACAGCTGTGTTATTGCTGTTTTATTGTTTTGTTCAAGCTGAGCAAATTAATTGGATATGAATCCTCTGTACATAGTGAGCAGTACTAACTGTTAAATTCGCTAACGTTCCAATACCAAGTGCATAACATTGCAGTCATTAAATTGAAGGAGTTCAGATGAAGGTAAAAATTAATTGATGATGTGGACTAAGTTACTTTTCATCTTGAAGGGTTTGTGGATGTCAGTTACTATTTATTGTCCATCATTCATTGGTCTTGAATGAGTTTTCTTGAACCATGACAGGCTCCCATTGGTGAAATATGCTTACATCAAAATGGTGCTCAAGTTGATAGGAAATTAATAATCATGGTGTCCCCACACAGTTTATCTTTCTAGATGGGGGAGCCACCTGTCTTGAAATGAACTACCATATGCCAATGGAGAATTTGGACAATGTAGGCAAGTTGATTTTTATTCTAAATATTTGTCATCACCTAGCTTCGAGTACGACACTTCCTCATGTTTATCATCCTTATACTACTCTCTCTATGTCTGCTGAGGGGTCTGATTAAAATGGTGTTACAGCCG
The DNA here is from genome assembly GCF_021869965.1 of Rhincodon typus. NCBI lineage: Eukaryota > Metazoa > Chordata > Chondrichthyes > Orectolobiformes > Rhincodontidae > Rhincodon > Rhincodon typus. The sequence continues at coordinate 37,427,482 of NC_063356.1, read as the reverse complement.
CCCTGGTCGATATTGTTATTTTGGAGGAACAGTGTGAAGAGGATAGTGAAAGAACTCCCAGGCTGTTTAAAGCAGCCTGGCCACCTATAATGTGAGGATTTCCACAACTCGCACTTTGAGGAGCTGCCCAGCCATAATCACCACAACTGGATGTTCTGGTGAATGTTGGCTCAGAAATCGATGCCAAAGCTCAAGTCTTCACTCACAATGTTGTCAAAAGTGTAATTTGAACTATGCTCCTTCTGACTCTGATGTAGTGTTCCCAACGCTATGTATACCCTGTTAGACCAAATGCATATAAGTTGGCGAAAATGTTGACCAAGCAAAGATCAGGACTGCTTCATACTCATGATGCTGCAAGCATCATATCCAAGCACAAACAGACATGTGATCTCCAATGTGCTCTGTGTTCATTCATTTCATGCAGGAATGCAGAGTAAATGTCTAATTACCTCTTCTCATTCACTGTGAAGGATAATTGCACTGCACATAATGGGCTGAATTTCTTTAAATCTGAACTGCATCTGTGTTCTAATGTGATAAGGTTCTGCGTCCCTATTGGATATCGAGTAACGTGTAAACCAGCTTAGGCCATTGGATTCCTGAACAGCAAGTGGAATATAAAACTGCTGTCACTGTTTGACATAACACAGTGTGGAACTGGAGGAACACAGCAGGCCAGGCAACATCAGAGGAGCAGGAAAACTGATGTTTCGGGCCGGGACCCTTCTTCAGAAATGCCCGTTTCTGAAGAAGGGTCTTGACCCGAAACGTCAGCTTTCCTGCTCCTCTGATGCTGCTTGGCCTGCTGTGTTCATCCAGCTCTACACCTTATTATCTCTGACTTGAGCATCGGCAGTTCTTATTATCTCTGAGTGACTGTTTGTGAGGCTGTAAGCAAGAACTTGCATTGAAACCTGTGCCCCGGCAAAATAAGAGAGGAGAAATAAAGAGACAAGAATTCAGGCATGACCCAGCCAGCAGCAGGATTCCTTGTATCTTCCTGTGACTCTATCTGAGCTCCAGATGTTTTTTATTCCTTGTGTTGTGGTGAGAACAAAGGCTTCCTGCACTTAGAATCATAGAGATGTATAGCACAGAAACAGATCCTTCGGTCTAACTCGTCCAAGCTGACCAGATATCCTAAATTAATCTAGTCCCATTTGCCAGCATTTGGCCAATATCCCTCTAAACCCTTCCTATTCATATGCCCACTCCACATGTCTTTTAGATGTTGTAATTGTATCAGCCTCCACCACTTCCTCTGGCAGCTCATTCTATACACGTACCATCCTCTGCATGAAAATGTTGCCCCTTAGGACCCGTTTATATCTTTCCCCTCTCACGTTAAACCTTTGCCCTCTACTTTTGGACTCCCCTATCCTAGGAACAAGACCTTGTCTATTCATCCTATCCATGCCCCTCATGATTTTGTAAATCTCTTCAAGGTCACCCTTCAGACTCCAATGCTCCAGGAAAAATAGTCCCAGCCTATTCAGCCTCTCCCTATAGATCTAACCCTCCAACCCTGGCAACATCCTTGTAAATCTTTTCTGAACGCTTTCAAGTTTCACAACATCCTTGTGAAAGCAGGGAGACCAGAATTGCATGCAGTACTCTAAAAGCGACCTCACCAATGTCCTCTCTGCTCCTATGATGCTGCTTGGCCTGCTGTGTTCATCCAGCCCTGCACCTTGTTGTCACCAATGTCCTGTACAGCCGCAACATGATGTCCCAACTCCTTTACTGCCCTTTGACACTTGCAATTCATCAAACAATGAAAGCTACTTTAGACAGTGGGAAATGTTTCAGTGCCTCCCTGGTGATCTGTTCTTTCCTTGTTGGTAACACTCTAAATGAGGCACTCCTTTTTCACTCTTTCCCTCTCTCCTCCCAACTCTCTTGCGGCCTCTTCCTTCCACACCCAACCCACCCTTTGCAGCCAATTTCTCCCCATTGACAGGCAGCCAGTCTCCCGCACTTCCAGGACTGGAATTCATGACAGCCTGCCCTCATGCTGATTGGAACAGTGGTCATTAAGCTCAGAGCTGCATGTTGGTGATGTGTATCTCTGTAAGTACATGATAATAATGAGTAAAGGATAACTTTAGTTCTATCTTTGCAACTGGGCATTCTGTTGTATAAGATTTCAGAGAAGATGACCCAGTACGGAGGGATTGACTTATGTGCAAACGTTTAACAGGTTGGGACTCTATTCAATGAAATTTGGAAGAATGACGGGTAATCTCATTGAAACATACAGGATTCTATTGGGGCTTGACAGGGTAAATAATGAGAGGATGTTTCCCCTCATGGTAGAGTCTGAGATGTAGTCTCAAAATAAAGTGGTGCCAATTTAAGACTGAGATGAGGAAGAATTTCTTCTCGCAGAGGGTTGTGAGTCTTTGGAACTGCTTACCATAGAAAGCTGTGGGTGCAGAGCCGCCTTGTATATTTAAGGTTAAGATAGGGAGATTCTTGACCAGTCAGGGAATGAAGGGTTATGGTTCAAAGGCAGGAAAGTGAACATGTAGGGTGTTGAATTAGCCATGATCCTATTGAATGGTGGAGTGGGCTTAACGGGCCGAATGGCCTACTCCTGTTCTGATTTCTTATGCTCTTATAAGTGGCTATTAAGATAACAAACAATGCCTTTCTATTGTTTCGCAGTGTGCGTCAGGGTAACTGTCAGTTTTCTGTGGAGTTATCTGGTGTACAATCAATACTTGCAGAATGAATGCATTGCACAGAAAAAAGAAAATGAAGACCACTAAAATGGAAAATACCCATTATCTAGGTTAAAATGACAATTGTGCATTCTGTGTTTCCACTCTATCTTAGTAAAAACATTCAATGACCACCTGGGCATATCTTTAAGGAACCAATTTTGAAATACTCTCCCCATTACTTATGATTTAAAAGCGATGTTTCCACTGTGCGGTTGTAGGTAATGGTTTTAAGATCGTTTGGCATGACTGGACCATAATAATTTTGGTCCATGGACACAACGCAACTTGCACACTGTATATTCTGGCTTGAGCACAATTTGCCTGCTATATTCAGCTGAAGATAAAACTCAAAAACAAATTAATCAAAATAGCCTAGATTTTGAAGTAATAACAACAGCAAAAGCTGCTGTTGCTGACTGTTATTACAGTTTAATTGGACAGCAACTTTTTGACATCTGGATATACACAGTCAAAGACGGAAATCTGGGAGCATTGTCGGAGATGTCCAATTCTACCACAGGATGTGCTGCTGCAGTCCTCGTCAATAGACATGGCATTAAAATGACTGCAACAATGTGAACTTGGCAGTTCCAACTGACTGAAATTGTCTGAAGATCTTATTATTCATCAAGTCAGCAGAGCCTTTTCAAATGATCAGTGTGGGGTAAGTACATATTGAACTACTGAAAATAGTTGCCATGTTTAATCCAGCGTGGGTAATTCCTTTGTAATTGACCCCTGCTGTATTAGCAACATCCATCCTTGTCTTCGAATACATTATCCTTCCTGATCTCCTTCAGTCCCATAACCCTCTGAGAAATTTGTAATCCTCTAATTCTTTTCAATATCTTCAATATTAATTGCTCCACTTTAGGTGCCTGTGCATCCCATACACTATGTTCTGAAATTCTGGAATTCCCTCATTACTCCACTCAACATTTCCCCCTTATTTTCTTCCTTTTAAACACAACTTAAGAACTATCCCTTTGACCAAGGTTTTGATCATCTGACCTGATATTGCCTCACCTAAGTAGTGTTATCCTTTGTTATATAATGCCTTTGCGAATCCTTTCCAGGCATTACTATACAAATATAAGTTGATATTGTTGGCTGCAAGCAGTCAGTATCATTTTCTCAATGAGATGGTTGCCCATGGTAATTGTGGATGGTGCAATGGATGGGGACTGTATTCAGCCATATCATTGAATGCACAATGTTCCTTTTTACTGCTGTTCTGGACAAAAGGCATCTTTCTGAAAACAAAAAGAGATTATCACTTTGCTGTTTGTGAAATCTTGTTGTGCACAAATTGGTGCTGTGTTTCCAATGTTTCAATGTTGACTACACTTTGCAGATACTGACTTGGCTGTGCATGATCTGGCACTGTGTAAGCTTGTGAAATTTGCTGTTAAAAGTATTTGTTTTCCCTCTAACGCTGGACCAGTGATCACGTATTGAATAGCTAATCATTGCTCGCACAGTGAATGCTTGTTTTGAGCCATTTCCGCTGATCAACAAAGGTATTTGATGTTTGATTTGAATTTTACACCACTGGATTAATTGCCTCAGAGGTGCCATCTTGAAGACATTCAACCAGCAATAAATACTCAAGGACACTTAGTCCAAGAAGTTAGGAGTGCTCTCTGCATTTTATTGAATTGTCTCTTGGGTACAAAGAGATCCATCAAAAGAATCATTAAAGATCCTTTCCTCCAATTTCCATCTTTCTTCCTCTGTTAGATATGTGCAGAGTGAACTGGTAGAAAGGATCAACTTTTATTAAGGATGTCCCATTGACAAAGGTATGCTTTTCATTGTCAGATTGATGGAGAGTGATGTTTCAGAAGAATGTAATGTATAGAAAATATTTACTGGGCTTAAGCTTTCACAGACTTTGAAATGGGAAGTTCTGCTGATATATATTAAGCAGTCAGGCACTGCCATGTGCCATGCAGTAAGTTCAGTGCCGTTTGATCTCTGTTCCAGCTCAGACTTGGCTGAGGAAATGAATGTGCTTGTTCGCTGTCTCGCTATCAAATCAGGGTCATTGAAGGAGTGAGTTTGAGCACTTATGCCAGATCTCCCAGTGGGCATGAATTCACGAGTCGGAACTGCCCTGAATTCAGTAGTTGCTACGAAGCCAGTTAATCTGCCACAAGGAGAACAGCTTCGGGTGTAATAATTATTAACCAGCATTATAATTGGGAGACCGTTACAGTTTTGAGAAATCAACTCATAACTAGCTTCACCTTACAGAAAATTTAAAAAAAACATACTTTTATCTGAGACTTTTTCAATTGAATGTTGGTAGTAGGTAGATAAAGAACTGATGGAAAAAATTGTGTTAGAGAATAAAAGGTAAAGGGGAGAAATCAATGCCTTAGGAGAAGGAATTGTTCATCATGTGAAAAAGCAAGGGGATCAGAAGAAAACAAAGTCTTGTATTTATAGAGAGCCTTTCACAGCCACAGAATGTCCCGAATTACCTTACAGGCCATTATGTACTTACAGTCCTCTGGGATTATGGTGACCTTCCCTGGACTTTTGTAGTCCGGCCACTGTTGTGAGGTAGAGAATTGTGCTAGCCATATTGCTGTATACACCAAACAGCAATGAAATAGTGATTGGATAATCAGTTTTATTTGAGATGTTAGTTGTGAAATAAATATTGGATAGGACAGCAGGGATCATGCTCCTATTCTTCTTTAATACAAAGCCATCTGATATTTAGGAACATTACTTTTAGGAACACAGGAATCAGGAGTATGATATTTGGCTCCTCAAGTCTTCTCCACCATTTGACTAGATCAAGGCTGATCATCTTCCTGAAAGCTATTTTCCACTTTATCTCCATATCCCTTGATGTCATTGGTATCTAGAAATCTATTGATTTCTGTTTTGAATTTCCTGAATGATTGAGCTTCTGGGATAGAAAATGAAGCAGATAGGATCTTGGTTTAACAAGCTATCCAAAAGATGGGATCTCTAATATTACAGGACTCCCTCAGTACTGCATTGGTTTGTCAGTCTGGATTTTGTTCTTAAGTGGCTGGGATGGGTCAGAAGTCACATGACACCAGGTTAAAGTCCAACAGGTTTATTTGAAATCACAAACTTTCAAAGTGCTGCCCCTTTGCCCCTGATGAAGGGGCAGTGCTAGGAAAGCTTGAGATTTCAAATAAACCTGTTCAATTGTAACCTAGTGTCATGTCATTTCTGACTTTGGCCACCCCAGTCCAACCCTGTCTCCTCCATATCGTATCTGGAGTGGGACTTGGACACACAACCTCCTGATTCAGGGATGGCAGTGCTACTGGCTGAGACATGGCTGACCCCTATGTTGGATGGTCAGCTTTTTAGTGGGAATAGAATGAAGAGAAAAGGAGATATGGGCAAGATGGGCTTTGAGGGGACACAAGTAGAAATACAAGATAAATTAGAGAAACGTGGCTTCAAAGCTAAGCCATGGATGGGTCTTCAACTTGGAGATCAAGGAAATAGGAGGGATGAAGCAGAGGCAACAGAATAAATGACAAAGAATTCCATTTGTTTTTGGAGGTAATGGTGGGAGAAAGGTTTGAGGAGAAGGTAGTGGACAGAAGAAGCCGAGGTGTGATCTTTGTAGTTGAGGACAAACCTGAAGTATTGAGCAGTTTTGCAGAGGAGTATAGGACAAGACAATGATGTCTCCGATAAGCAAATGAAGTGAGTGAAAAACTAATCTTCTTTCAGTTGAGGGATGAATGTTAGCCAGGGCACTGGGCAAGATTGCCTATCTTCCTGGAACTGTGACACGTGGCTTGGAATCTATTGCATCCATTTAAACTGGTAGATGTGACCTTTGCTCACGATCTGATCGAAATGTACTCATGCTTTGTGAGGGAATACTTACAGACCATTGTAAACCTCCACGCATGTGAAGGTAGAAGACTGTGAAACATGAGGACAATCATAAATTAGTCTTTAAGCAGAAGATGGGAGCCACATGTCACTCTCTGCAGCTTTGGGATCTAAATATTTAGAAGCTCACTTACATTTGAAAGCAGAAGTATTTCTACATGTAGGTGACATCAGTCTCTATGTCCAGTCATTGCAACTCTTCCATACAAGTAATGAATAACTTGGTTATGAATAGATGCTGCCGGTTTGTGTATCCTTCTGTAGTTTCCCATTGACAGGACTGCATATAACGGTTTGATTAATCTACCTGGGTTGTTGCCTTTTTAATGTCAACATGCAACTAATTCCTTTACTCAAACTTGCTGGTTTGCGTTAGTGGCAAGGTTCAAGGTGAGTGACAGTAGGCTGCTATGCTTCTCATCTTGTGCTTCCAGCCTTGCTGTGAATCAGTGATGGGGCATAAGGGTGGCGCAGTGGTACACTTAAGATGGCCATGCCAAACTGAGCGGTGCATGCAGGCATCTTTGCATTTTGATATCATGAACTGATAACATTTGGACAGACACCAGCTTTTCAGCACATTGGTCTGCTTTACCATTCAATTAGATTCATTACTGGCCTGCACTTAAACACTGTTTGTTGTACCTAACGAAAGCCTGTGGATCTCAAAGCTCCAATTTTCCTTTAGGGTCCAATTTCTTAAACATTTCTGCTGCTGAATGCATACAGTTAAGTGCAAGGTATTCCAGCACAATCCTAACGTGTGCTTTGTAGGAGATTGGAAGAAAAATGCGTGACATACAAAATTCCATTAATGGTGCTAAAATGCTGTCTTTGAAAGGCACTTTAGTTGATTCAAATGTCTACCTATCTAATCAAAGCAGCATTCATCTAACAGTGTTGAAACAGAGAGCTTATCCTCATCCTTTAGGATACAGATGTAAGTACAGTCTTGATCAAGATGTACTCTAATTTGGGCAGAAAGCACAGATTATTGTATCCGCTCCTGGAAAGACATGAAGGAAATATTCAAGAGCTGTGGAGAAAAAACACACAAGGCTGAACCCTCGTGTTGGAAGTCAGCATTGCAATCAAAGACGGGAGAGACTAAAGACTTTTTGGTCTTAGAAAGGGTTATACAATACTCTAAACAGAAGGTAAGTCCAGAAAAAGAAAATTAAATTATGAGAGTAAGACAAGCTTATACAAGCTCAGAACAGTTAAAGAAAAGATTGGATTGGCATCAGGATATCCTTCAAGCAACGAATAATCAATGCAATGACAGGACCCTGGAAAAAAAACCCGTGAAGGCTTGAACATTACAATGAACTATTGTATGTGATAGTGGGGAGGGAAGGGAAAAGGAACATTAAGATCTTTCTGAATTAGCCAAGTGATCTTCCTCATCAGAATTCATCTCACAATACTAGTGATAAGATATCAAGCCTCAGCAATGCAGAAAGTTGCTGTTATAGGTATTTTTAAGTTCAGTAATGTTTCCCTCAATAAAACTAATGAATTTTGGAAAACCTCTTTCAAAGATTTGCATATGTATAAGTTGGTGAGCTGACAACTGCAACCAATTTTTAGTCACATTATTCAGGAGATGTGTAACTTTTTTAATAGAAAGCACCACAACGGCCCTATCAATTCCGATGATAAATTTTCCGTTATCCTTCAGCAAAGCATTTCACATAAACAGCACCCATGAATAAAATGCAATTAAAAGCTTTCTTTGACTTTTTTGTTACCCATTTTAAATGGTTCAGTGTGCACATAATTAACATACTTCAAACATATCGCTGCAGAGCAGTCTTTGTTCTGAGAAAACAACACCTCGATGGGCCACACAGATTTCAATTCAACAGCGTTGAACAAATATTCTCAAATGCTATAGGTTGTAAAGCAGCGATATTTTGAAATAGGCACCAGTGAATTCTGTTAATTCTATTCTTGATTTTGCTTTATTGTCAGAAATACCAAAAGACAACAGAAAGGCAGCAATGCCTACATTCTAGTTGAAAATGCTGAATTCCTCCACAGGCTTTATCAATGGTTTTTGATCATTCAAGCAAATGCTGTTGTAGGTTTGAATGGTAGGTGGTGTGAAAAGTAAAATCACGAGGAAAGCCAAGTTTTCTGCTGAAGATTTTGTGCATATCCGTGATAACAGTTGGATGGACAAGGATGGAGTGAAGTTATAGATTTATGGGCGTCCCACTAACTTATGGAAAGAGCACAACTTATGAGATCCCACATAACCAGGAGTTACCTTTGAAGAAATAACACCCAAACAGCAGTTATATGATGGTGGTTGGGGGTGTCCAATAAAAGTCTTGCAATCTTTAGGATCGATATTCCATGATGGCGACAGAGTAATGGCGACAGAGTAGGACACTCTGGTCAGAGCTTCTCTGCTTGCCAGGTCCTTTACCCTTTTCCATTTTTCCTCCCTTTTTCCTTTTCTTCCCCTCCCAACCCCCGGAGTGTGGAGTTGCAGAGCACTGGAGCGAATGTGGGCCAAGACCCACAGAAGAATGGAGCGAACAGTATGGCCTTGTGCTCTGGGGCCTGCAGGCACCCTCCATGAGCCCCAGAACACCGTGGGCTGTGAGCCCGGAGCTGTACGGGGGGCTGTGAGCCCGGAGCTGTA
>NC_063356.1:37406006-37413200 GCF_021869965.1 Rhincodon typus | reverse complement strand
TCCTGCTCCTCTGATGCTGCTTGGCCTGCTGTGTTCATCCAGCTCTACACCTTGTTATCTCTATTGCTGATAGGATGGGTAGCTTAGGACGGGTAGCTTAGATATTTTAGGATGGGTAGCTTAAACATTTTCTAATCAACCTGTGCAGAGATTTTGTTGGACACTTCTGGAGCAGGTGGGACTTGAAGATGGCCTCCTAGCTGAGTGGTAGACCACTACCACTGCTCCATGGGACACCTCTCGGAAAAGTAACATGTTTTTTGCAGAGAGTTTCGCATGGAATCCAGAGAGAGCTGGCAAATTGGATACACAATTGGCTTGATGCCAGGAAGCAGAGAGTAATGATGGAAGGATGCTTGTCTGACTGGAGCCCTGTGGTGTGCCTCAGGGGTTGGTGCTGGGCCCATTGCTGTTTGTTATCTATATCAATAATTTGGATGAGAATGTACAAGGTATGATTAATAAATTTGCAGATTACACTAAAATAGGTGGTGTGGTGGATGGTGAGGAAGGTTATCAGGATTTTGATCAGTTGGGAAAGTGGGCCGAGAAATGGCAAATGGAGTTTAATATAGATAAGTGTGAGGTGTTGTATTATGGAAAGTCAAATCAAGATAGGAGTTTCATGGTGAATGGTAGGGCCTTAAGGACTGTAGTGGAAGAGAGGGACCTTGGAGTTCAGGTGCATGGTTCTCTGAAAGTGGAGTCACAGGTAGACAGGGCAGTGAAGAAGGCTTTTGGCACACAGGCACTCATCAGTCAGGGCATTGAGGACAGAAGTTGCGAAGCTATGTTGCAGTTGTACAGGATATTGGTGAGGCTGCACTTGGAGTAATGTATGTTCACTTTTGGTCACCTTGCTATAGGAAGGATGTTATTAAACTGGAAAAAGTGCAGAAGAAATTTACAAGGATGTTGCCAGGACTCAAGGGAGTGAGTTATAGGGAGAGATTGGACAAGCTAGGACATTTTTCTTTCAAGTGTAGGAGACTGTGGGGTGATCTTATTGAAGTGTATAAGATCATGAGAGGCATGGATGGGTTGAATACACTCAGTACTTTTCCCAGGGTTGGGGAATCGAGGACTAGAGGGCATCAGTTTAAGGTAAGAGGGCAAAGAATACACGGGAACCTGAGGGGCAATGTTTTTATACAGAGGGTGGCATGGATATGGAATGAGCTGCCAGCAGAAGTGATTGAGGGGGGTACATTAACAACATTTAAAAGACATTTGGGCAAATACATGGATAGGAAAGGTTGAGAAGGATATGGGCCAAGTGCAGGGAAATGGGGTTAGCGTGGATGGACATTTTGGTCGGCATGGACCTGTTTGGGCCGAAGGGCCTGTCTCTGTGCTGTAGGACTCTATGACTGCAGTTGGCAAGGTCTTGATGTGTCAAATGGTATCCTTCTGGATATTTTCTAATCAATCTGCTCAGAGATAGTATTACACACCTTGGAGTAGGTGGGGCTTGAACCTGGGTCTTCTGGCTCAGCGGTAGGAACACTATTGCTGCTTCACAGGAACTCTCCAGGATGGGTAGGTAGCTTGTTTCCTAGACTCAACAAGTGCTAACTTGTTGAATGAAGTAGTGTCTTTAAATGAGCAGAAAGAAAAGATATCTAATGAATGGTTCTTCATCGAAAAGGGAGAAAGCTGACTGAATCCTCAGGTATAGTAGGAACTGCAGATGCTGGAGAATCTGAGATAACCAGGTGTAGAGCTGGATGGACACAGCAGGCCAAGCAGCATCAGAGGAGCAGGAAGGCTGACGTTTCGCGCCTAGACCCTTCTTCAGAAATGGGGGAGGGGAGGGGGGTTCTGAAATAAATAGGGAGAGAGGGGGAGGCGGATAGAAGATGGATAAAAGAGAAGACAGGTGGAGAGGAGACAGACAGGTCAAAGAGGCGGGGATGGAGCCAGTAAAGGTGAGTGTAGGTGGGGAGTTAGGGAGGGGATAGGTCAGTCCAGGGAGGACGGACAGGTCAAGGGGGCGGGATGAGGTTAGGTAGGAGATGGGAGTGGGGCTTGAGGTGGGAGGAGGAGATAAGTGGGAGGAAGGACAGATCATGGAGGCGCGGACAAGCTGGGCTGGTTTTGGATTGCGGTAGGGGGAGGGGAGATTTTGAAGCTTGTGCAGTCCACATTGATACCATTGGGCTGCAGGGTTCCGAAGCGGAATATGAGTTGCTGTTCCTGCAACCTTCGGGTGGCATCGTTGTGGCACTGCAGGAGGCCCAGGATGGAAATGTCATCTGAGGAATGGGAGGGGGAGTTGAAATGGTTCACGACTGGGAGGTGCAGTTGTTTATTGCGAACCGAGCGTAGGTGTTCCGCAAAGCGGTCCCCAAGCCTCCGCTTGGTTTCCCCGATGTAGAGGAGGCCACAATGGGAATAGCGGATGCAGTATACCACATTAGCAGATGTGCAGGTGAACATCTGCTTGACGTGGAAAGTCTTCTTGGGGCCTGGGATGAGGGTGATGGGGGAGGTGTAGGGGCAGGTGTAGCACTTCCTGTGGTTGCAGGGAAAAGTGCCGGGTGTGGTGGTGCTGGAGGGGAGTGTGGAGCGGACAAGGGAGTCCCATCTCTGGCAACCACCTGGAAACCGACATCCATTTCAAGCCCACAGACTCCCACAGCTACCTAGAATACACCTCCTCCCACCCACCTTCCTGCAAAAATGCCATCCCCTATTCCCAATTCCTTCGCCTCCGCTGCATCTGCTCCCAGGATGAGGCATTCCACTCCCGTACATCTCAGATGTCCTCGTTTTTCAAAGACTGCAACTTCCCCCCCTCAGTGGTCGAGAACACCCTCGACCGTGTCTCCCGCATTTCCCGTAATTCATCCCTCACACCCCCTCCCCGCAATGACAACCAAAACAGAATTCCACTCGTCCTCACGTACCACCTCACCAACCTTCGGATCCAATCCATCATCCTCCGACACTTCCGCCATCTGCAATCCGACCCCACCACCAAAGACATTTTTCCCTCCCCACCCTTATCTGCTTTCCGGAGGGACCACTCTCTCCGGGACTCCCTTGTCTGCTCCACACTCCCCTCCAGCCCCACCACACCAGGCACTTTTCCCTGCAACAGCAGGAAGTGCTACACCTGCCCCTACACCTCCCCCCTCACCCCCATCCCAGGCCCCAAGGAGACTTTCCACATCAAGCAGATGTTCACCTGCACATCTGCTAATGTGGTATACCGCATCCGCTGTTCCCGTTGTGGTCTCCTCTACATCGGGAAAACCAAGTGGAGGTTTGGGACCGCTTTGCAGAACACCTATGCTCGGTTCACACCAAACAACTGCACCTCCCAGTCGTGAACCATTTCAACTCCCCCTACCATTCCTCAGACGACATGTCCATCCTGGGCCTCCTGCAGTGCCACAACGATGCTACCCGAAGGTTGCAGGAACAGCAACTCATATTCCGCTTGGGAACCCTGCAGCCCAATGGTATCAATGTGGACTTCACAAGCTTCAAAATCTCCCCTCCCGCTACCGCATTCCAAAACCAACCCAGCTCGTCCCCGCCTCCCTAACCTGTTCTTCCTCCCACCTATCCCCTCCTCCCACCTCAAGCCCCACCCCCACCTCCTACCTACTAACCTCATCCCGCCCCCTTGACCTGTCCGTCCTCCCTGGACTGACCTGCCTCCTCCCTACCTCCCCACCTACACTCACCTTTACTGGCTCCATCCCCGCCTCTTTGACCTGTCTGTCTCCTCTCCACCTACCTTCTCCTCTATCCATCTTCTATCCGCCTCCCCCTCTGTCCCTATTTATTTCAGAACTCCCTTCCCCTCCCCCAATTCTGAAGAAGGTCCAGACCCGAAACGTCAGCTTTCCTGCTCCTCTGATGCTGCTTGGCCTGCTGCGTTCATCCAGCTCTACACCTTGTTATCTCTGAATGTTCAGGTACATTTTATCTCATATTGTTTGTATTTGAGATGTTTCATTCAAGAATTATCAGAATGTGCCTCAGATTCTTCTCATTTTCCACTGTAACAGAAATGGTCTATACACCGGAATTCCATCAAAATCAGCTTAGCCCTTATCATGCTCTTCACAGTAAATATTCAGCCGGCTTTACAGAACTCCTATTTATTCAGCAGGAAGAGAATTCAATATTCAGTTCCATTTTGTATTTTATTAAATTTATGGATTTGCAAACAGAATTTGCTTTGATTTGTATAGCTAAGAACCTAAACATAATTCCTTCAGCCACCCCCCATCTCTAACCAGTTACCTGAAAGAGTGTTCCCATGGCTACTTTTAGTCTCTCCATCACCCCATCCAGAACATCATGGATACATGTTCTTCAGTCCTTCCCTTATGTTAACCATTAGCCTTAAGGCTTATAATGACATTTTGTGGTACAATTTCAGTCTGCCTTGTTGACTGAATCCACGAACCTGCAATCCATTCCTTCCAATACTTCATTTTCATGACTTGTCTCATTTGTTTAGGTGTCTTTTCAGATGTCGACTGAAGTTATATTGGTCGTAAAATGCAAATGGCTGTATGATTTTTTTTACCAAGAGCTGGCCTAGCATTGGTACTCGATATCTGGTTCTCACTGTAGAGAAAGCACTCAGTACAATAATAGTCTGAGAATAGCATCTTCCACACCCTGTTCCAGTGATAAATATCTATTTGTTGAGGTAAGGCTAACAAAGCAGGATTTCTATCATCAGGAATTTCAGAGTCACAGAGTCATAAAGATGCACAGCACGAAAACAGACCCTTCGGTCCAACTCGCTCATGCTGACAAGATAAACTGAATTAATCTGCCATTTTCCAGCATTTGGCCCAACTCCCGCTACACCATTCTTATTTTTATAACCATGCTGATGCTTTTTTAGTGTTGTAATTGTACCTGCCTCCACCACCTCCTCTAGCAGCTCATTCCATCCACATACCACCCTCTGCATGAAAATGTTGCCCCTTAGGTCCTTTTAAATCTTTCCCCTCTCACCTTAAGCCTATGTGCTCTAGTTTTGGACACTAGACTATGGAAAAGATCTTGGCTCTTGACCCTACCCATGCCCCTCATGATTTTATAAACTCCTATAAGGTCCCCCCTCAGCCTCCGATGCTCCAGGGAAAGTGGCCCCAGTCTATAGCTTAAACTCTCCAACCCTGGCAACATCCTTGTAAATCTTTTCTGAACCCTATCAAGTTTAAACACATCTTTCTTAAAGCAAGGAGACCAGAATTGAACGCAGTATTGCAAAAGTGGGGAATGTACAGTCACCCCTCTGTAAACCACATTATTCTTCCAGGAAGCCCATTTGTTTATGTGCAGACTGGGCTTTCGATGAACTTACAGAAGGAGAGGCTGCAACTCCAATGGCATTCTGAGCATTGTGCCTTTGAAATTCAGATGTTGAATGGAATAGAAGATGCTGTGTAAGAGGTTGAATCTGACTGCTAATAAGATATTGTATACATCACAGGAGGTGGTACAACGTTGCAAGCTCTTCCTCTCTCTTGCAGCTTTGTGGCAAGGTGAAGTCACCATAAATTAATATTTTCCTTACCTTAGCAGACTTCAAACAAACTTCAGCTGCAAGACCAAGAATATGATTGAAAGTATTGCCTCTAGGCTGATGTAAGGTGGCCACTGGAGGAGGCTAGGAATACCAGACTATAAGGTCCATATTCCTCGCTTTGACCTGTTAAAGCCATGCATGTGAGCTAAGGCCTAATTCATCAGCTGATGTGATTAATAAAATTGGTGACTCATATCCCTCATACAAACAACTTAAAGTCAATATACCCAGCATACAAATAACTGGTGATTTATATAAATGACTACTCATACGATCATAAAATGTAGGAGCAGAAGTTGGCCATTCAGCCCATTGAGTGTGCTCTGCCATTCAACAAGATCATGGCTGATCTGATAATCCTCAACTCCACTTTCCAACCTTTTCCTCAAAACCTTTGATCCCCTTTGATAAAACTCTGCGTATATTATAACTTTATATCTTTACCTATTCCTGATGGCATTCAGAAGTGCTTATTTTTCCCTAGAGCACTCAGGATATGTTTATGTTCTTGAGAAACTGATCTGTAGCTACTTTCATATTGTCCACTTCCACCCTGTCCTTTTATTTTTCCAAACATTGGTTATCAAGGAGAAAATTGCACCCTCTAACTCTGAATACCATGAGACTTAAAATAAAATCACCGTAATTGTCCTGTGCTTTCCTATCAGCCTTTCATTTGTGCAATGAATAATGCCGATCAGGTCAAGAAATAAAGAATTGAGGGTTTTGTTACCCAATATATTTAAGGACCACCTACTACATTTGAAGGTTAATGCAACTTGAGTAAAGAGAGAGTTAAGTGCTGCAGCTTTAAGAACCAAGGCTAAGGGTGATATTTTGAGGAATATGTAAACTGTTGGTCTTGTTCAGAATAAGAATCGTTGTTCTTTTATATGTCAAATTGTTAGCAGTTGGATTGATCTTTTTCCTCTGATGTTCTGAACCTTTGATTATACACTGTGAGGAAATTCAGCTTCCAGTAGTTTCATTACTTCTGCTTTATGCATTCCCTTCCGGGAAGGCGGTTATAATTACAGATCATCGAACTTCCAAATGCAAATCTCTTTTCTTCTATTCATAAACTTGAAGAATGAGAAGATTTAAAGCAGCAGTTATAATCGTTCCAAAACAAACCACAGATTCAAGAGGTAGAGTAATATTTTATATTCTGAACAGCTTTATTTATAGTGTCAGACAGTTCTGATTAGTTTGATTGCAGTTAATTCAAAGTCACTTTGAGACATTGTTAACTGTGTGTGTACGTGTGTGTGTGTCTGTGTGTGTGTGTGTGAGCACGCATGCATGTGTGCCTGTGTGCCTGTGTGTATGTGTGTGTGTGTGTGTGTATCTGTGTGAGTGTGTGTGTGTGTGTGTGTGTGTGTGTGTGCATGCATATGTGTCTGTGTGTGTATACATGTGTGTGAGCACGCGTGCATGTGTGTCTGTGTGTGTGTCTGTGTACCTGTGTGTGTGAGTGTGTGTGTGTGCATCTGTGTGTGTGTGTGTGTGTGTGTGTGAGCGCGCGTGCATATGTGTCTGTGTGCGTATGCCTGTGTGTGTATGCGTGTGTGTGTGTCTGTATGTGTGTGTGTGTGTGTGTGTGTGTGTGTGTGTGTGTGTGTGTGTGT
>NC_063356.1:37401726-37405996 GCF_021869965.1 Rhincodon typus | reverse complement strand
GTGTGTGTGTGTGTGTGTGTGTGTGTGTGTGTGTGTGTGTGTGTGTGCGGCCAAGTGACAGAATAGGAATAGGGCATAAAACTGGCTTCATGTTTATTTGACTTTTGTACTCTATGAGACCCCATGGAACACTATAATATGGTTCTCTGAAACAGTGCACGCTTCTTTGAGGCGCCAGTAACATCAGATATCATTTTGGTGGAACTATTATAGTTTACACAGCAACTGTCCACTGAAAGCATCTGAACAAACTTATAACACTGTCAATCAGTCTGTGCCACTACGTTGATGATAGCAGTGTGCTTTGGGGTCTCAGAACTCCAGGTAATGCCATCTCCAAACCCCACACAGTTGAACTTTATCCAGTTGTTATTTCAAGTTGCAAGGAGTGATCTGATAGGTGCGAAAGTACATTTTTGCTGACTTCACAACTTCTGCACAAACCAGTTGCTCCCAGACATTGATTGAGTATTAGGTATTCCCTTTGGAGAATAAATAGAGGCCACTCAGAGTAGCACATGATGCTAGAAGAGGGAGAAGGCAGGAAGCCACAGTCTTCCAGGATACTTTTGGAGCAAACCCATAGTTTGAGATAGTAAGAACTGCTGACGCTGGAGTCAGAGATAATACAGTATGGATCTGGAGGAACACAGCAGGACAGGCAGCATCAGAGGAGCAGGAAAGTTGATGTTTTGTGTCGGGACCCTTCTTCAGCTTCAACTTTCCTGCTCCTCTGATGCTGCCTGGCCTTCTGTGTTCCTCCAGCTCTACACTGTGTTGTCTCTGACTCCAGCATCTGCAGTTCTTGCTATCTCTAGAATTGGGATCTGAGTGGTTGAGGTATAGTACTGCCACAGCTCCTCCATTCTACTCTTTGTAAAAAAGCACTGATTGAAATAAACAACCTCTGGTAGGGAACTGTTACAAAATAAACTTAATGCCATAACACTAGGTCAAAAGCTTATAAAAATCAAACCAATGTCATTGTCACAGTGATCATAGAATCCCTACAGTGTGGAAACAGGCCATTTGGCCCAACAAGTCCACACTGCCCCTCCAAAGAGCATCCCACCCAGACACATTCCCCTAATTTCCCATGTCTAACCCACCTAGCCTAAACATCTCTGGGCACTATAGCATAGTCAATCCACTGAGTCTGCACATCTTTGGACTGTGGGAGGGAACTTGAGCACCTGGAGGAAACTCATGCAGACCTGGGGAGGATGTGCAAACTCTACACAGACAGTCGCCTGAGGCCAGAATTAAACCCGAGTCCCTGGCGCTGTGAGGCAGCAGTGCTACCCACTGTGCCACCCACGGTGATGATGCACCCTACTCCTCCTTTCTATGCTGATTTTAAGGACCTGTCTAATTCAGTGGTAGAGGAGACACCTCTTGCATGTCTAAACAAACAAAGGCACTTCCTTCCATTCCAAGGAATAGTTGGTTGCAGGGCACCATGATACTTTGACTAATTATGCACACTTATTTAGGACTATCAGGAGTCACCTTTGGCATCTTAAGGAAGACTGCTTGACTCTCAACCTAAAAACTGTGTGACATGATCAGATTGGCTATAGCTTAATGCAACTTCAACATTAACACTTTCAGAACCTTATACATTCAGAATGTCACCTTATATAACACAGACACGTTTCCTTTGAAATGCACACAGCAAAGATATCAAGACCCAGAGGAAAAAGATGTGACAGTGCCTATACAGGTTTGAATTCTTATAGATGTTCAAAAATATGTGACGATGCATTTGGGAAATTACAAGCCCTTGAGGTTTTTCTGCATCACTTGAAGGGGTGTTTCTTTTCATACTCACTTGAACATCTGGTTAGACAGCTCCTAACTTGTTCCCATGATACTATGCTCATTGATATCCTACCAGTCAGTATTAACTGCTTTCAGCAGGCTCTGCATGCTTGAGTAGCACCATACGAAGTAAAGTCAGAACTAATCAGAGCAGTGGATTTGTGAGCAAGTTACCCGTGCGGATGTGCATACAGGAATGGTTCTGTACTCCACTCTGGCCTCTTAAACACTGCAAACTTCCTTTGCTCTACCATTCACAGCTATACCTTCATCTGCCCAGTTCTTCAGCTCTGAAATTTTGTTTTTTAACCTTTCCACCAATCAACTCACTCCCTCCCTTTAAGATACTAGTTATAACCTCCCTATCCAGATAGTTACCTGTCCAAATACCTGCTGTGTTCCTCCAGCTCCACACTGTGTAAATCCATAGCTTGGTTGTTGTACTTAAGGAAAGATAAATTTGGCATGGGGGAGGTGCATCAAATATTTCCAAACTCATCCTTTTGATGGAAGGAGTGTCCTAGGATGAGAGACTGAGGAGACTGGGCCTATACACTCTACAGTTTAGAAGATTGAGAGATGGAACATAAAAACATACAAAATTCCACTAAGGCTCAACAGAGTAAATGTAGAAAGGATGTGACCTCTGTCTTGGATCAGGAGTCTAGAACCAGGATGCATAGTGTCAGAATCAGGAATAGGTCACGTAGAGTTAAAAGGAAAAAATTCTTCGCACTAAATATTTGGAATTGTCTGTCTCAGAGAATTTTGGGGGCTAAATCATTGAGTATACCGAAGACAAAATCAATAGATTGTTAAGTATTGAAGATATCAAGGGAAAATGCGGGAAAATGGCATTTAGGTAGAAGAGCAGCCATGATCCTTTGAAAGACAGCAGTCTTGATGGGCTGAATGGCCTAGTCCTGCTCTTATTTCTGATGTTCCAATATTCCTGACCCTCAGCAGAGATATCTGTGTTTCACCAAGGATGTCCTAAATGAAATCTGCCACCAGTGCACTAACAGCTCATATGGGCAGTGGCTGAGTATGTGCCTAGGGTCTCAGTCTCCTATTAGGCTGGAGTTATTTGGAGCATCTCTCGATTTACCATCCATTGCTGCATAGCAGAGGTCACTGAGGCTATCTCTTTAATGACTCCTAATTCTTTCCTGTTGGTGATAAAAAGGTGGAGTGAACAAGTGGCTTTGTTGAGCTGGTAGATTTCTTCATGATACAGGGTGTCACACACCCCTTATAGATCCTTCATGACAATTCCTGTCCAAACCAGAAGTAGAAGGGATTCCATACCCTTCACTACATGGCTGTGTGTGTGACCAGATGGAGTCAATGCTTCAAATCAATGCCCAGTGTCAGGATTTACACATTCCATAAAAGCCATGATGTGATAGAGGACACAATGCCTACACCACATGGATGACTGTGGCACTGAGCCTTGTGGGTGTTAAGATGAGCAATCACCCTGCAGTGCCTCGCTGCTTAAAGACGACTACTATTGCCATCAGCTGTACACTGAGCAGCTGAGGAATAGGGGATGAGGATGAGGAGGAAACAAAGAAGAGTATGGGAGGGAGACAGACTAGACAGCTCCACGCTTACTGCCTGTGCAACGTGTTAACAGCAAATGCAAACCAAGCTCCCCATTCGTTAACAGTTTCAATTTTATGGGGCATAAAAAATCAATTTATCACTGATGCTCACAGAACCAACTTGGTCGCAATGCAAAGCATGAAAGCCAGCAAAAAATAAATAGTCCAAATCTAATTTTACATGGAAATCATACCTTGTTCCATACAATAGTCAACTGTTCAGCCTTGTGCCTGTCTTGCTGGTAGCTTTGCCAGTTCCTCTCTTCCTGTGCAATGGTCTGTCAATACCTGCAGCATGATATATGGATAGCTGCAAGCATTCAGCAGGAAGCCTGCATCTGGTTCTGGAAGATAACCCTAACCTGAAATTAGAAATCCCAGTTTTGGAATACACTATTCTGCCTGGGATGCCTGGGGAATGGACAACTGCACGGGCAGAATGACGGGAGACAAATGCTGTCTTCCTGGGAGAGGGCAGCAGATATATGCTCCATTGAGCCACTGCCACACCTCCAGGCAGTGCCGCAGCAATCTCTGTTAAATCAGGAAACAAGATGGCGCCAGAATAGTAATGCTGTGCACAGGTTCCATAGCCCAGGAGCCTAGATCTCGTCTATTTCATCCACTTTTAATTTCTTTTCTTTCTCTGCTTTTCTAAAAGTTTCTAGTTATAGCTATTATCAAGGTTCACGTTACTTTCTTTTAATGCCTTTGGCAGAAGGCTTCTCCCAGCCCAGTCTCCCTGTGTGGCAGTCTCCCGGTGTGGCAGTCTCCCAATGTGGCAGTCTCCTGGTGTGGCAGTCTCCCTGTGTGGCAGTCTCCCGGTGTGGCAGTCTCCCAGC
>NC_063356.1:37375107-37401716 GCF_021869965.1 Rhincodon typus | reverse complement strand
CAGTCTCCCTGTGTGGCAGTCTCCCTGTGTGGCAGTCTCCCAGGGTGGCAGTCTTGTTGGTGGTGTGAACTTCTCATCGCCATCTGGAGGCCTTCGGTGCTGGTTTCCAGGTATTTCAGTGGCCTAGCAGGCGGTCTCAACTTGAGTGGCGGTGTTCTTCACCAGAAACGTCTGGCCCAGCATTTCATGGTGGTCTCATCCCAGTATGTCCTACCATTGTGTACTCATCCCAGAATGGTGGTCTCTTTCCGGCTGTGTCTTCAGAGTGTTCCATCGTTTCTTAATCAGCTTTTCCCGAGGCCAGGAGCCACTTACTGAAACGTGACGAACATTGTGTTAATTTTAAATTTTTTACTATTATATGTCTGACTTCTATTATTAATACAGGCAATGTGGTAGGGTGACTTATAAAACTTTTCACTGCGTTTTTCATGTAAAAATACATATGACAATAGACTTCTATTCTATTGTATTCCATTCTATTCTATTTGATTCTGTTGAAAGACTGATTGTCAGACTGTTGTGATACTTTGCTGTACTGTCCACACAATATTTGCAAACATGATGGGAGCATTCCGAGCTTCCATTGCAGTCTACACATGTTGACTTGCTGCTCTTTCTGTTACAATGGAATTTAGGGCATTGTCCAATTTCGATCCACATATGCAAACAGAGTTGGCCACCAGTTCCACACTGTGAAGGATGGGCTTTGAACTTTGCAAAGAGCTTTTCAAGATGGTGCTGGCCTCCTCCATGCTCCTTGATCCTGCTGCAGGCTTCCTAATACACAAAGCATTTTGTTCTGAAAACCCTGCTCTTCAGAAAACTGACCTAAAAAATTGCTCGACCATGTCCTTTAAAGCAGAATCCATATTTGACCTTGCTATTAACAACTTGGCACTCACGCTGTCCTTGATCCCTGTCCATGGGAAGCCTAATCAGGTCCAGTGTCACTCAGCATATGCAGATCATCCTTTACTCTATACCCTAACAAATGTGCCCTGTCAGTATCTGCACTCGGCACTGAATGTGGAAACAAATGGTGGTGACTTTAACCGAACTTATACCACATACAGCTTGTAAATCTGTAATAGAGGAGGTGGGATGTGAGAAGGAGGATTAGATCATGAGAATATGGTTTTGGCTGTCCCAGGACCTCTGAAATGAACATCTGATAATGACCAGAACAATCTCCCCCATGCGGTTTAGTGCACATTGGCTTGGGCTCTCTCTTCCAATTCACTTCCTCCAGTTATATGACAAGATAAAGGGAAATGGATCAATGAGTGTGGGACTGCCTATGTGGCCACCAGTGATCACAATCTCAGATGTAGATGTGAGGCTTGCAGCAGTATTAAATTTGAGACAGTGAGATGAGCTTATGAATTTAGCGACAAGATCTGATTGGTAGAGACTTTTAGTAGGTAAGTGATGCAGTAAGCAGAGTGTGAGGTGAGGTTGCTGAAATTGGACCTTTGAAGATTCATTCAGCGACCTTGAGAACTCATGTCAGATTATTGAACTCCTTGCAATAGTCCATTCAGGTTCTCAGGCTTTGATTCCTGGCACTGACTTCTATTGTTATCAGATCCCTTTGCCTTTTGAGTATATGTCTGGAGTCACTTCTGATTCCCTGCAGATATACAGAATCTTGACTCAATCTTAATTTAATTACATATAGATACATAATGCAAACGGGCAAAAGCAGAGAATAATTTCTCAGCTCTGTGCTGTCACTCTGGGCAGACACTTCCACTTGCTTCTAAGAAGGAGGAATGCAGCATTCTCTCTGTTTTTGCTGTTTGTGTTGTCTGTATCTAAGACTGATCTACAAGATACTGCTCCTAGCAAAATTTGCAGGAGAAGTTGTTATGCTTTTTGAATTTTGGTGTTTTTCTTGCTAAACAATAGAAGAGTGTGGCCTATTAAATTAAAGAACAAAACCATAAAGGGATATTTTAACAAAAATTACATTGTGAAAGGATTGATGATATCTAAAGTTTTTGAGAAGATTTGTAGCTCGGGTTGTGGATGAGGTTTGTACACTTGCTCGCCAAGCCTGTGGGTTTGGTTGCAAATGTTTCATCACCCTGCTAGGTAACATGGTCCGTGCGCCTCCGGTGAAGTGTCGGTGTTCTGTCCTGCTTGTTATTTACATTCTTTGGTTTGCTGGGGTGATCAGTATTATTTCCAGTTTTGTTTCTCAGTGGTTTGTACACAGGGTCTAATTCAATGTGTTTATTGATGGAGTTCCGGTTGGAATACCAGGTCTCCAGGAATTCCCTGGTGTGTCTCTGTTTGTCTTCTGCGACTATTGATGTGTTGTCATAATCGAATTCATGTCCCTTGTTGTCCGTGTGTAGTAAGACAAGTGAGAATTGGTCGTGTCTCTTGGTGGCTAGTTGGTGTTTATTGTATCTGTATAGTCAGTTTTCTCCTGGTTTGGCCTCTGTAGTGTTTCTCTTGCATAGTATTTTGTATATTACCCCAGTTGTGCCGGTTCTGGATATGTTACCTAGCTGGGTGATGAAACGTTTGCAACCAAACCCACCAGCTCAGCGAGATTGGTGATATCCCCCAGATCCTGCAGTGCACACTGATCATGGAAGCTTTTAAGGTACAGGCAGCCTGGCCATGGGTGTAACAACAGGAGTCTAATGACCCTTCATGTCCCACTGGCTAGAACAATAAATGGTCACATTGGCCAGGTCCAGAAGCAGACCAATTAAGAGGTTCTCAGGTCTGCCCATCCAACCACATGCTAATTGGCCAAAGATGAGGGGCATAGGGCTGAAGTTCAACCAAAGCTTGAGGAGCTGCCACTTCAAATAATGGAACAGAGACTGTAACCTCCCACATTCAGTGGACACATGAGCCCCAAACTCCTCAGGTCCGCAGAATTACAGGGGCTGTTGGAGCTCAAGGACCTACTTAACCTTGACAGGACTGCTCAGAGCAACACTCTCCATGCCAAATTCCCAATGGTAAAGCGGAGACCTCCCACAGAGATAACCTTCCACCAGGGGCCCCTGCCATCTCTTAAGGATGGAACATAATGGCACGGAGTGGCTGGATGGGTGATGAAGGTGAAGAATTAAAGAATTATACAATACAGAAGAGGCCTTCAGTCAATCAAGTCTGCACAAACAAACAAACTACATGTATGCTAGTCCCACTTTCCAGCACTTGACCCATAGCCTTGAACATTATGACATTTCAAGTGCTCATCCAAGTACTTTTTAAAGGTTGTGAGGTTTCCTGACTCAACTACCCTCACAGGCAGTACATTCCAGACCCCACCTCCCTCTGGGTGAAAAAACCTTTCTTCAAATTCTCTTTAAATCTCCTACCTTCTTCACCTTAAAATAGACCCTCCAACTCAGGGAAACAGCTGTTATTTTTTTTTATTCATTCACAGGATGAGGCCATCACCAGGTGGGCCAGAATTTATTGCTCATCTCAGAGAGTGGTTAAGAGTCAACTACATTGAGGTTGGTCTGGAGTCACACAGGCCAGACCAAGTATGGTTGGCAGTGTCCTTCCCTAAAGCACATTAGTGAACCAGATGGGTTTTGCTGACAATTGATAGTGGTTGCACAGTCATCAACAGACTCTTAATTCCAGATTTTTTAAAAATTAAATTTAAATTCCACCACCTGCTATGGCAAGATTTGAACTTGGTTCCCCAGCACATTACCTGGGTTTCTGGGTTAACAGCTCAGTGATAATACCACTAGGCCATCAACTCCCCAAAGCTACTTGTTATCAGTAATAATGCCATCTGGACCTTATAGACTATGAGTTCACTGATTGGGGCTGTTAATCTGGTCAATCAGGGAGCTTTGGCTGACAGATAAAAAGGGTGAGTGTCAGAGATCCTGGTACCTGACTCTGAATGAAGCAGTACTATAGTCAAGGCCTGTTCATATGTAAATAAAGGGTGACTTGGTGACAGCATACTGGCCTCTATGGAATTATTTCATCTGTCCATGACCCTCATAATCATATGCACCACAATTGAGTTTCCATCCAGCTTTGTCTGCTCTAAAGTAAACAACCTGAGCTTATGTGACCTCTCTCTATTGCTAAACTGTTTCACCCCAGGCAAGACACTAGTGAATTTCCTCTGCACCCTCTCCAGTGCAATCATCCTTCCCATAGTGAATGATGGTGTATGGTGTGAAACAGCAATCAATGCAGGATTGCTCTGTGCAGAGTGTAACAACACTGGAGGGATAAGTGTGAAATGACTCAAATTGTGATGCTGGGGTTTCCGAGGGAAACCATGGGCAATGTGAAATTCTGTTCAAGCCAGTGGGTAGGGAGAGAGTGAGTTCAGGTGGGAGTCTGTCACTTGCTTTGAGAGACATCGATACCGCAAATGCTGTGGACTTGTTTTTTAAACTATGGATGTTGTGGACTGGATGCACAGTGATGCAGAATAAACACATTTTGTTGGCAGCGTCTTGCCAGCTCCTCTGGTGTCCAGTGCCACCCTGACTCTGGTCAACCTGATAGCCTGAGCAGTCTCTTCCATCATATTGTATTGATGGAAGGATGGATTCCTTAGCAGTGATTCTGTTTTGTAGTTTGTTTGGACAATTCCATTAGCACATGTTCAATGTCGGAAGAAAGACTTTTTGATGGACAGCCTGGATTTACCCAATTGGGTAACAATCACATGGGTCTGTTGAGTGACCAATGGAGGCAGGGCAGCTTGAGACAGGAAATCATGTGACAAAACCTCCAGGGAACTTCCAAGGAGAAGTGGCAACACAGTGTAAGGAGCTGCTGAGTCCAGTCATCCTAGTGTACCTCTGGGAACAGCTTATGGTCACAGAATTGGGAAATAAGGAACCTCTATCCCGCAGTCTGTATCAGCAAGAACTTCCAATTTTCCAATCAGAAAATTAAAAGATGGAAATGTTTGATAAAATGGTTTTATCTAGCTGATGTCACAAATTAGGTAGAGTAAATAGATCCTAGCTGACTGTCAACTTCCTCTGATCTGTGAAAATATTTATAACAATTGGAGTGGCTTATCCAAATGTCTCCTGCAAAATGTCAAATCATTAACATGGCTTGAAGTTTAAAAAATAAAACTAAATCTCCTTATTCAGGAATGGCCTACACTCAGTTCATTTTAATAACTTAATACTTTCATCTGCTAAATGCCGTTTCATGGCAAGGGTGTCAAAGTGTCTCACACAGTGAACTGTGTATGATGCAAGCACAGCTATCATAGAATCCTTACAGTTCAGGTAGAGGCATGGAGTTATACCAACCCTCGGAAAGGCATCCCATGTAACCTGTTTTCTGTAACCCTGCATTTCCCACAGCTAATCCACCCAGCCAGCACATCCCCGGACACAAGGGCAATTTAGCATAGCCAACCTACCTAACCTGCACATCTTTGGACTGTGTAGAGGAAACCCATGCAAACACAGGGAGAATGTGCAAACTCCACACAATCACCCACAGGTGGAATCAAACCTGGGTCCCTGGTACTGTAAGACAGCGATACTAACCACTGTGCTGGCCTATCATTCCGTTCCAGCTAGGCATTCTTAAAAGTAATGAGTGGGATGACAGGATTAGCAAATATTTGGTGCAGGAGGTGTGCTAGCTGAGAATTGTCGAAACACCCTGCTCTTCTTTGAATAGTTCCATGGAGTCTTCTACATGACCTGAAGAAGTCCAATATAATCTCACTTTAACATCTCATCCATTAAAGGACCCTTCAGTTCTCCCAATATTGGTCTAGGCGCTAGCATAATTTATACCGTGTTTATTTCCAGCTGTTTACACCACAAACTTACTTCTAACCATTTGAGTGCCCTACTAATGGGACAAACCTTGATCACGTGCCAATGTGTAACATTTGGAATAGTTCAGGAAGTTGTGGTTGAATGAGATAATGATTCTGAAAGAGTTAATGTGTGATTTGCATTAGTTCCAACCCAACTTTGGAGAGCTCTCCACTCAACCTCACAGGGAGCAGTTGCATTCCATGAAGCTCCCAAGAGTCCCCAGTAACTATGTTTAATAAGTAATGACACTTATATTTATTGTCTTCATGCAATTAACCAGATTGTCTGGGAGACACTGGCACCGCGGGATATGTAGTGCTTTATTTCCCCCACAAACTTATTGTGATTTGACCCCTACCCTCACCCTCACTTCTTTTCCACATCAGCATTGCCCCTAGGAGCTCTGCTTGACGCTAATGCTTTTGTCACATGGGTGCTTTTCCTGGTGGTTAAAGTTATTTGCACATTTGGAGTTTTTTTACTGTGTCTAATGCCTGCACATGCACAACAAGGATGCTGGACAAAATAAGCACTATAAACAAATACATAAACCAGCTTGTTCACAATGATAAGCTCTTGTTCTGTAAAGGCTCTGCAATGATGTATCCTCTACCACTGATCATAAGACTGGACTTAGAGAGTATATAGGCAAACCAGGATTGTTGACAACAAACAATCTCAAACACCCCTTTCCTAATTCTTCACACTTGTAAAGGTGGCAGATACCATGAGGTGCCAACAGTGGCAATCAGGGCAAATACCACAGTTGTGGGTCTGACTTCCACTGTGTAGACATTTTGTAAACAATCTGTGTTGATACATCTGTGTGTAGGACTGAGGGATACTGTACTTTAGGAAGTTCCATCTTTCCAATGAGACATTGAACTAACACACCAGCTACACCCTCAGGTGGGCATAAATGATACCATGATGCCATCTTGAACAAGGGCAGGGCAGTTATTCACAGTGTCTGGCCAATGTGTCTCCCTTAATCAGCATCACTGAATGGATTTTTTTTTTTGTCAGGCTTTTGTTTTTTGTGCAAAGTCACATTTGCCAGATTACAACAGTGGCCAGACTTGAAAATGCTTTTATTTTTATTCACTTATGGGAAGTGTGCATTGCTAGCTGGCCAGCATTAATTGCCAGTCCCTAGTTGCCCTTGAGAAGTTGATTGTGAGCTGCCTTCTTGAACTGCTGAAGTCCATGTGCTGTAGGTTGAATCTCAATACATTTAGGAAGGGACACTGAAGGAACGGCAATACATTTCCAAGTCAGGATGGTGAGTGATTGGAGGGGAATTTGAAGGTAATAGTGTTCTCATGTATCTGCTGCCTTTGTCTTTCTAAATGGAAGTGGTCATGGGTTTGGAAAGAGTTGTCTAAGGATCTTTGGTGAATTTCTGTCGAGCATCCTGTGCATAGTACACTCTATTGGTACTGAGTGTCAGCTTGGAGAGGGTGGATGTTTGTGGACCAGTCAAGTGGACTGCTTCGTCCTGGATGGTGTCAAGATTCTTGTTGGGGCTGCACCCATCCAGGCAAGTGGGGAGGATTCCATCACACTCATGACTTGTGCCTTACAGATAGTGAACAGGCTTTGGGGGGTCAGGAGGTGAGTTACTTGCTGCAGTATTCCTAGTTTCCAACCTGCTCTTGTAGACACTGTTTATGTAATGAGTCCAGTTGAGTTTCTGGTCAATGGTAACCCCCAGGTTGATGATAGTAGGGGATTCAGTGATGGTAACACTACTGAATGTCAAGGAGCAGGGGTTAGATTTTCTCTTAAAGGAGATGGTCAGAAGGGTCCAGGCCCGAAATGTCAGCCTTTCTGCTCCTACGGTGCTGTGTTCATCCAGCTCTGCACCTTGTTATCACTGAACAGGTTATTGCTGAGCAGGTACTGCTTGATAACACTGACGATGACACCTTCCATCTCCTTACTGATAATTGACAGTAGAAGGATGGGGTGGTAATTGGCCGGGTTGGATTTGTCCTGCATTTTATGTACAGGATATACCTGGGCTGTTTTCCACATTGTTGATTCCAGTTTTGTAACTGTACATGAACAGCGTGGCTAAGGGAGCGACAAGTTCTGGACTACAAGTCTTTAGTACTAATCCTGGAATGGTGCCAGGGCCTGTAACCTTTGAAGTATTCTTGACATTTCTTGACATCATGTGAAGTGAATCGATGGGATTTGTGATGCTGAGGCCAAGATGAATCACCCACTTGGCACTTCCGGCTGAAGATTGCTGCGAAAACTTCAGCCTTATCTTTGCACTGATATGCTGGGCTCTTCCATCGTTGAGGTTGGGGATATCTGTGGACCCTCCTCTTCCAGTCAGTTGTTTAATTGTCCACCACCATTCACAACTAGATGTGGCAGGACTGCAGAGCTTATATCTGACCTGTTGGTTGTGGGTTCGCTTAGCTCTATCTATCACTTGCTGCTTATGCTGTAATGCACGCATGTAGTCTTGTTTTATATCTTCACCAGGTTGACAGCTGATTTTCAGGTATGCCTGGTGCTGCTCCTGGCATGCCCTCCTGCATTCTCCGTTGAGCCAGGGTCAATCCCTTGGCTTGATGGTAATGGTTGAGTGGGAAATATGCTGAGCTTTGAGTTACAGGTTGTGCTGGGGTACAATTCTGCTGGCTCACAGTGTCTCATGGATGCTAGGTCTGTTGCTTGAGTTGCTAGATCTGTTCAAAGTCTGTCCCATTTAGCACAGTGATAGTGCCACACAACACGATGGAGGGTATTCGCAATGTGAAAGCGAGACTTCATCTCCCCAAGGACTGTGCAGTAGTCACTCTGACCAATACTGTCATGAACAGATGCATCTGTAGCTGGAAAATTGGTAAGGATGAGGTCAAGTATGCTTTTTCCTCTTGTTGGTTCCTTTACCAGCTGTCGCTGACCCAGTCCGCAGCTAAGTCCTTTAGGATCTGGTTATAGAGTCATAGAGTCATACAGATGTACAGCACAGAAACAGACACTTCAGTCCAACTCGTCCATGCTGAGCAGATATCCTAAATTAATTTAGTCCCTTTTGCCAGCATTTGGCCCATATCCCTCTAAACCCTTCATATTCAGGTATCTACCCAGATGCCTTTTAAATGTTGTAATTATACCAGCCTCCACCACTTCCTCTGGCATCTCGTTCCATATATGCACCACCCTCTGTGCGAAAAAGATACCCCTTAGGTTCCCTTTTAAATCTTTCCCCTTTCACCTTAAACCTATGCCCTCCAGTCTTGGACTCCCCCACCCTAGGGATAAAGGCCCTTGGCTATTCATCCTATCCATGCCCCTCATGATTTTATAAACCTCTATAAGATCATCCCTCAGCCTCTGACAAGCCAGGCAAAATAATTCCAGACTATTCAGCCTTTCCCTATCGCTCAAACCTTCCAACCCCGATCAGTTTGATCACTAATACTACTGCTGAGCCATTCCAGGTGGTGGACATTGAAATCCCCCATCCAGAGTACATTTGATGCCCTTGCCAGTCTCAGTGCTTCCTTCAAGTGTTGTTAAACAATAACCACAGGTTCTTAAACATTCCCTTCCAAACCTACCACGACGACACACACACACACTCACCGCACACCCACCACACCCAGACACTCACACGCACATGCGCGCACACGCACACACACACACACATGCACACACCATATCAGACACACACACCATATTCAAACACACAGACACATACATGTACCCACATGTGCACACATACACACACATACAAACACTCACATGAACCCGCACACACACCACACCCAGTCACGCACACACATCACATCCAAACACACAGACACACACACACTCACAAACATAAACACACACACATGCACACACACACACCCCACATCCAGACACACACACCACACCCAGATACACACATATACATATACACACCACACCCAGAGTCACACATACTTACCAAACCAGAGTCAGAAATGTATCTCATCCAAACATACACACACACCCTCACCACATTCAAACATGCACGCACGTGAACACGCACACAGATCACCTTTCCATCGATCACTTCTGGTTTCCAGGCTAGAAATATCGCAACAATAGTTATACAGGTGCTGTATTTCCACTAGTTAATGCAAGTTGGGATTTAGTACTTAAATAAGAAGTTGAAACCTTTCTCATTAACAACAAAATAACTTACTAAATTTTACACAGAATACATAAAAGCACCTGAACAAAATTAGAAGCTAGTGAGGCACCATGAGTCTCTTGAAACAAAGTTTTGTTGGATTGTATTGTCAATTTGAAGAGAAGAGATTCACCAGGATTTGGTGCTAATGGAAGGTTTGAGTTATAAAGAAAGACTGGATAGACTTTTTCAATGGAGAATTGGAGGTTGAGGGGTGACCTTATAGAGGTTTATAAGATCATAAGGAGTATAGATAAGGTGAATGGCAGGTATCTTTCCTCTAGGATGTGGGATTTCAAGACAAGGGAGCATATTTTTAAGATGAGAGGAGAAAGATTTAAAAGAGGCATGGGGGGCAATTTTTTTAACACAGAGAATGGTACGCCTATGTAATGAACTTCCAGAAGAAGTTGTGGTTGTGGATACAGTTACAACATTTCAAAAACGTTTAGATAAGCATATGATTAAGAAATGTTTGGAGGGATTTGGACCAAGTAAAGACAGGTGGCACTGGTTTAGTTTGGGATTGTGGTTGGCATGGACTGGTTGGACCGAAGTGTCTATTTCTGTGTCGTATGACGCTATGATTCTCAGAGAAACTGGCTACAATCACTAATCCTTTAGATTTTCTTATCCAGAATGAGAGCAAGAAGGGGAAAGAGACAGATCAACTGAATAACATCACGTCCAGTTTCTGTTCTCACCACAGTAACCAAGGCTTCTATTTTTATTTCAATTGATAGGCAGCCATTTGCTAGTGCCTTGTTTTCACTCTTGAATTGCACAGAAAATAATTGAAACTTCTCAATGCCTTGTATATTGTTCAATAAATAAAATGCTGCTACGGCTGCATTTCCACATACAACTCCAAAAGAGAGAAAAATAAGTAGATGCTGCTTCTGAACTTGTAACCATCGTAAGGGTCAATGTGTCATCGCACACTCCTTTCAATCAGTGGAGCCATGGTTGGCCATTGAGCTCCCAATGAATCAATAATGCTATGAAGAATGACAAGTTCATAACCCTCAAGATACATCCAAACTTTCATTAAATTGCTGGAATTTCTTGCTATTTTGAAGGATGTGGTTAGTGATGTTGGTTCTAATGCAAGGTTTTTTTTTCAAAGCTTTAATGTGTAGCATGAAGCAAGTTTTAAAGCCATCCAAGTCAATACAGCATGGGGCTGGAGGAACACAACAGGCCAGGATGTATCAGAAGAGCAGGAGAGTTGGCATCTCGGGTTTACACCCTTCATCAGGGCTGGGGAGGGGTAAGGGAGCTGGGAAATAAATAGAGGGAGGAGGGGTGGGGCTGGGGGAAGGTAGGTGGGATGATGATAGGTGAGTGTAGGTAGGTAGTGGTGAGGATTGGTCAGTAGGCTGGGGTGCGGATAGGTGGGAAAGAAGATGGACAGGTTCTGTCAGGTCATGGAGGCAGGGATGAGAGGGAAGGTTGGACATGGTATGAGGCTGGGGGGTGGGGAGATTTTGAAACTGGTGAATTCTATGTTCAGGCCATTGGGCTGTAGGCTTCCGAGGCAGAATATCAGGTGTTGTTCCTCCAGGTTACATGTGGCGTCATTGTGACACTGGAGGAGGTCCAGGATGGACATGTCACTCAGGGAGTGGGAGGGGGAGTTAAAATGGTTGGCGACTGGAAAGTGGTGATGATTATAGCGTATAGAGCGCAGATGTTCCGCAAATTGGTCACCGAGTCTGCGCTTGGTCTCACTGATGTAGAGGAGACCACATTGGGAGCAATACTGGATACAAATCGACCAGGTTAGAGGATGCACAGGTGAATCTGACAGGGATTCACCTATATATCCTCTTTCAACAGGGATTCACCTGTACATCTTCCAACCTGGTCTGCTGTATCCATTGTTCCCAATGTAGTCTCCTCTACATCGGTGAGACCAAGCACAGACTCAGTGATTGATTTGTAGACCATCTGCGCTCTGTACGCTACAATCAACACCACCTTCCAGTCGCGAACCACTTCAACTCCCCCTCCCACTCCCTTAGACTCATGTCCATCCTCGGCCTCCTCCAGTGCCACAATGACGTCACACGGAAGCTGGAGGAGCAGCATCTCATATTCCGCCTCGGGAGATAATAGCCCGGTGGCCTCAACATAGAATTCACTAGTTCCAAAATCTCCCCACCCCCAGCCTCATCCCATGTCCAACCCACCCTTTCATCCCCGCCTCCTTGACCTGACACAACCTGTCCATCTTATCTTGCACCTATTCATCCCACTCGTGCTACTGAACAATCCCCATTACCTCCTACCTGCATCCACCTATCACCACCCCACCTACCTTCCACAGCCCCACCCTTCCTCCCTTTATTTATTTCCCAGCTCCCTTCCCCCTCGCCAGTCCTGATGAAGGGTGTAAACCTGAAACGTCAACTTTCCTGTTCCTCTGATGCTGCCTGACCTGCTGTGTTCCTCTAGCTCCACACTGTATTGAC
Source organism: Rhincodon typus (assembly GCF_021869965.1). Classification (NCBI taxonomy): domain Eukaryota; kingdom Metazoa; phylum Chordata; class Chondrichthyes; order Orectolobiformes; family Rhincodontidae; genus Rhincodon; species Rhincodon typus. The sequence goes on along the minus strand of NC_063356.1, from coordinate 37,389,249 downwards.
TCTGGCTCCAGCATCTGCAGTTCTTGCTATCTCTTTAAAACTATCCATCCGGTGCTGAACCTATAAAATTATTGATGGAGTCCATATTTTCTTGTGATCAGAGTGAGGAGAGAGCCACAGGGCAGACCAGAAGCGTTATTCATTGCCTCGGCCAGAATGCAGCACAAAGTTTGCTCTCTGAAAGATAATTTTTCTTATTTCCCTGGATTTTCATTTCCTCTTCCTTTTGCAATTCTGCTTTTTTTTCATTTTCATCTACTTGTCTGCGTCTTTCCCATTGGTCTTCATCTCTGTCTTTCTTCTGAATCTTTCCCTTTCTGTTTTTTTCATCTGTTTCGATTTCACTTTTACCGTATGACCAATGTCCATCCAAGCTGTCTCTGATTCTCACAAACTGAGTTAAATTTCTACACTTGGCCAAATTCTGGAAAAGTTCTATCAGACTAGAAAGGAGCAGATATCATCTCTTTATTTAAGAAAGGATAGAAGCAGAAAGTAGGAAATTATAGATCAGTTATCTTTTGATTTGATTTGATTAATTATTGTCACATGTACCTAAGTACAGTGAAAAGTTTTGTTTTGCGTGCAGTACAGGCAGGTCATACCATACAAAGACACAAAGGTCATAGGGTGACTGAACAGAGTGAGGAATACAAAGTTATGGCTGCAAAGAAGGTGCACAAAAAAGGAAGATCAACATTAGATTTGAAATTTCAGAGGTCCATTCAGAAGTCTAATAACAACAGGGAAGGAGCTGTTCTTGAACCTATTAGTACATTTGTTTAAGCTTTTGTATCTTCTGCCTGATGGAAGGGGTTACAAGAGATTGTGATCAGGGTGCCAGGAGTCTTTGATTATGGCTGCCTTTCCATGGCAAAGAGAAGTGTAGATGGAGTCGATGGATGGAAGTTTAGCCTGTGTGATGGTCTAGGTTGTGTTCAAAACTTTCTGTAGTTTTTTATGTTCCTGAGCAGAGCAGTTGCCATACCAAGTCATGATGCATTCAGATAGAATGCTTTCTATGTTGCATCTGTAAAAATTGGTGAGGGTCCTTAGGGACATGCCAAATTTCCTTAGCCTCCTGAGGAAGAAGAGGCGTTGTTGTGCCTTCTTGACCATTGCATCAACATGGGTGGTCCAGGGCAGATTATTGGTGATCATCACTCCTAAGAACTTGACATTCTCAACCATCTCTACCTCAGCTCCATTGATGTAGATGTATCTTACTGTTCTGTCATGGGAAAGGTCTTAGAATCATTTAGGAAATTGTACTTAGGCATTTGGAAAAATTCAAGTTAACCAGAAAAATTCAGTGTGGTTTTGTGAAAGGGAAATTAAGTTTAATCAATCTATTAAAGTTCTTTGAAGGAGTAACATGTTTGGTCAATAAAAGGGAAGCCATAGATGTACTGTACTTTGATTTCCAGAATTCATTCATTGAGGTGCTACATAAAATGTTGTTATGTAAAGAAGGAGCTTAGGGTGTAGGCAGTAGATATTAGCGTGGTTAGAAGATTGGCTGGCTGGCAGAAATCAGACTGTGTGCAAATGGGTCTTTTTCTGATTGGACATGATGAGTTGAGTCCTACAAGGGTCTGTGGTGAGGTGGCAACTTCTTACAATTTGTATCAATGAATATTAAGCTGTTCCAAGCACCTGATTTATAACCAAACAGATTGTGGGAGGGACAGAAGACTAAGTATGGGAAGGAATTACACTGAGGTTTTTGAAAAGAACTAACTGGAGTAGAAAGTAATCTGTTCGACAGTGTTGCAACGATATAAGAGAAAGCAAGTGAGTATGTAAGGCACTGTTTTAAACCTTAGGAGGAAATGTGAGATGAGCAAGAAGAAATATGGAGAAAGGAAGGCACAGAAAAATTAAACCATACACATGGACAAAGCCCAATAGATGGAAAGGCACAGCAAGGATGAAAAGAGGTGAAAATGAGGCAGAAATAGGAACCTAAGAGCAGCCCCAGTGATGAGGAGCAGGACTTCAGGTAAGTCTGGGCTCTGGTATGTGCTGTGATGCCAACCACTACCACCATGTGGTTGAGTTGCTTGTGAGTTTTGCTATCACCATTTTTCTTCTTGACTTAGTCTGAGGAGATAGTTGGCTTACAGTGGTCAAACCACAAGGGAATCTTAATAAGAAGAGACAGTTGTCTTAAAAAGACGTAGTTTATTGCACGGTAACAATCAGGCACAAGTTACGTTACTAAATTGGATATTATTATTAAGATTGATGGGAGACATGAGAAATATAGAAATAGATCTTCACCTTACAAGATCCAAACTTGTTATTCCTATCCCCACACAAATCTGTGTGACATCATCACACTGGGTGGTGTTGAATGCAATCTCTAATATTAATCCTTTCAGAATAATTTCCTAATACAAAATCTCCCCCAATCCCCATGAGGATTCTTCTCATAATTAACATTTACATTTGAATGTATATAATTACATTTACCACTGTCTCATCTCTCCTCAAGTCTCTGACTTTACAAATATGAAGATTTAATTTAATAATTCAGGCAAAGTGCATTCTCTTTGGACTTGGAAGATTGGTAAATCCTTGAGGACTATTGACCTTAATTTTTTATCATAACCCTGTGTGGTCTAAGTCTCTCTACACTGGAAGACACTGCATCTCTTGCATGTCCTTTGCCAAGGATATTGTTCTTCCTAAGCCAGCTAGTTGGAATGTCATCCTTCTATAGGGCCCATAATCTTCTGAATTTCTTTTGCAGTGGAACCCTTCCCCACTGAATCAATTAGTTTTCCCACAACAATATCTGGGGAACTTTGCATCTCAACGATTTCCTTTATGAAGAATGACTACCTTCTTGAAACCCACTTAGCATGAATTCTCCTAGCCACAGGTAAACATGTAGATGAGGTCCTTTAGTGACTATTAATTGCCCAATTAAAAGGCCACAATAGATCAATGGCGGGTGGGTTTCCACCATCTCTCATTGAGACCATGCAAATATGGGTAGGGAGACAGGATGGCAGGAGGTCTACCTGCTGAATTTTATGAGTCTCTCCATCTCAAACCCAGTGACAACGTAACATAAAATCTATCATTCTAGACAACTTTAACTGCACTGCCTCCAAGATCAATATAACTTCATAGGGTGGTGGATTTCAAGACTAGGGGACATATTTTTAAGATGAGAGGAGAAAGATTTCCAAAAGATGTGGGATAAGTGTCTTCCAGAGGAAGTGGTGGTTGTAGTTACAGTTACAATGTTTAAAAGACTTTTGGATAAGTACATGGATAAGAAATGTTTGGAGGGATAGAGGCCAAGTGCAGGCAAGTGGGACTAGTTTAATTTGAGAATATGGCCGGCATGGACTGGTTGGACCAAAGGGTCTGTTTCCATGCTGTATGAATCTCTGACTCTATGTGATCATTAGAACTGCTCAAAATACTTCAGGTGTGGCTTAACCAGAGCTTTGTGTACAGGTAGTTCTCCTTTAGCGCGATAGTTGTGTTCTTGTGTGACCTTGCATTATAGAAAATCGCCATAGAAAATTGCGTTATAGGGAAATCGCTATCGAAAATCATTATACCTGTACAGCAGAAAGTTTGCGTTATCCAAACAGTTTCTACTATTCATCAATCATGTTACAGCCAATTCGCGTCAACGAAACACGCGTTGCAGCAGAACTACCTGTAGTTGAATTGTGACTTATACCCCTTGTAGTCTAGTCCTTTACGTGTAAAAGCCAGCATTCTGTTGTTATTTATGATTATTTTCTGAACTTATCCATTTCATAATTCAAGGACTCCCTAATTCTGTTTGGGCAGCCACTGTTTCTAACTTTTCACCATTTACCAAATAATCTGACCTATCCTTTAGGTCCAAAACTTTCACTCGCCCTACGTTGAAATCTATTTGTCACTATTTTGTCCACCCACATAAAGTACCCATGATGAGTACTTGTTTTTTGGATGTGGTGAAAGGACACAGTAGGTTTCTGCAGGGATTGGTATCAGGACCACTGCTCCTCTTTATCAATCGTACTGACTTTATTTTGGATGCTTGGGTCTCAATCTCAACATTAGCAGATTAGCAGATGAGACAAAACTTACAAGTGTTGTGACCTGGGAGGAGGATAGCAATAGACATCACCAGAAGAAGGCCTGAGAAGTTGGCGAAATGAGCAGATATGGCAGGTGAAATATAATTCAGGAGAGTGTGAAGTGATAGAGTTTGATAACAAGAACAAGGAGAAGCAAAAGAAAGAAAGTGCATAATTCTAACGTTGGTGCAGGAACAGAAAAGCCTAGGATAAATGCGAAAAGAAAATCAATGTGGCAAGTTAGATGGAGAAGGTGGTTGAAAAGCTTATGGGATCTCAGGCAAAAATAAGGAAGTTAGATGAATCATGATATAAATACTGGTTATGCCTTAACTGGAGTGTTGTGTCCAACTCTGGGTACAACACTGAAGAAGAATGTGAAGGCTTTAGACAAAATGCAGAAACAATTTACAAAAAAAGATGAGAGACTACGGATATGTAGATGGATTGGAAAATCTTAGTTTGTTATTTTCAGAGAAGCAAAGTGATGTGAGTTTGCCTCCAACAAAATATGTTACCTCATGTGACAATGTTTATGCTACCCCTTGTTTAGAAAGAAACTGGGCATAAATATTGTGATGTTAAAGGATCCAACTGACACTTATTACAGCTAACTATTAGACACAAACATTAGATTATAACAGAAAGCCTTGAGCAGTATGCTTCCAGTACCATGCCATGCTTCAAATAAACCTCAGGGATAAGATCTTTAAACCTCTAGGTTGCATGCTGTGATACAATTATGATATCATGAACATGCCTATTAAAGTTATACTGTCATTCTAGCCGTGAGACATAAGAGATAAAGATAAAGAAAAATCCCTGACAGATATTGTGAAACAAGTGCTTAATACAGTATTATAATTTGGGAAATTAGATTTTAAAGTAGAGATAAAATAGCAGTATGTTTTCATAGAATCCTTACTGTGTGAAAGCAGGCCATTTGGCCCATCAAGTCCATACCAGCCCTCTGTAGAACATCCCACCTAGACACCGTCCCCCCATCATTCCCTACTTCCTGGGACTCTGTATTTCCCATGACTAACCCACTTAGCCTGCACATCCCTGGACAATATGGGCAATTTAACATGGGCAATCCATCTAACCTGCACATCTTTCAAATGTGGGAGGAAACCAGAGCACCCGGAGGAAACCCAAGAAGACACAGGGCAAATGTGAAAACTCCACACAGCCAGTCGCTCGGGGTGGAATCAAACCCATGTCCCTGGCGCTGTGAGGCAGCAGTGCTAACCACTGAGCCACTGTGCCACCCCAATATGGAAGATGATTACTTTTTCAAGTTCCTAGAGAATTATTTGGTATAATGAACTAAACACATCATTTCCAAGAAAGTATATGACTTAAGTGCCTAGCACGATATCCATGGTGTTAATTGATAGAATGTTTACAGAGTTGAATCAAAATTCCGAGAGTCCACTGCTTTTTGAGTTCAGTTCAGAATCAGATGTCAATTCAAGAGATAACAAGGTGTAGAGCTGGATGAACACAGTAGGCCAAGCAGCATCAGAGGAGCAGGAAGGCTGACGTTTTGGGCCTAGACCCTCCTTCAGATTCAAGGGAACTATTTCAAACTAGAAGAAGGACAGGTACGTTTGTGAGTTTGCCAAGCTGAGGAAAGAGGTTTAAGCCATTCGAATCGAAAATAAATTCCTAGGCCATGAGAACTGAAAAGGATTCCAGGTCTAAATTTGATATTGCACGCCAAAAGTTTTGTTTGACCATTTGAGTGTGGATAGTGGGGTGACAGTGTGATATGGATTACTCTCCACTTAATTCACACATTAAAATGGCTAGCTGGTGTACTGTGGTCTTTTGTCAGATACGATCTGATTTGGATAGCAAATAAACTGAAAAAGTGCTCATTGTGTCAAGGACAGTTGAAATCATTGTGTTGTTAAATCATTGAACAAAAGGAAATTTAGAGAAATAAATCATAATTTATAAAAGCAATGTAATCTTCCCTGTGTGCTACATGTTGCTATTTTCTTCCAATGACAGGACGGAACATGATGTGGATGTATAGGCTCCTTCCATAGCTAGGGTTAATAAGTTTGGAATTGGAATGCCTCACATAGATTCACAAGTTGTTGAACATCCTGATTCATCCTTAGCCAGGACACAGAGTCATGTTGCATACCAGCTGTCTTGTGTGTTCAATGCCTATATATCTCTGGTATAACATGGCCATCAAGTACTCTTATTGGGCATGAGGGCATAACTTTCTCTGTTTGGCAATTTGCAGTAGTAAGAAAGTCGAAAAATAAAGAACTCTCATTCTTGTAAAAGCTGTTGCCCTGTTAGCTTGTATTGGGTCCTGTAGAGTGGAACTAACCAGGCTAAAATGAACTCTGGTTAGTTATTGGAAGCTGTTAATATGGATATAGCATGCAGTTTAATTGCAGAATTTAACTTGACAGATTTTATACTCTAATCGAGTTGCAAGTTCGATACGACAGCAGTGGTTTAACTGATTGAAAGGTACATTAACCTTGAATATTGTACACAGTACCAAAACAACATTTTAGAATATTCCTTCAGTTACTTTGCACATATTTATCGATTCAAGAAAGGAACATATTAAATTATACTTCAATGTCTCAGGATTTTCAATGAGGGTCAGCTACAGTCAGAATAACAACACCTCTTGTAACTTGTCACAAAAAGATCAAGATCTTTACCCAAAGATTCACAAAGCCAATTACATCCAGTCCATTAGTAACAGAAAGAGGGCATTGTTATTGTCTCCCATGTTAGCTAGGTGTTTAATCATAAGCTTGGTGAGGTTTAAAGATCATTTATAACAAAATCCAAAAGGGTTTTCTCCCAGTTAATAAGCACCATTGCTCAACAAAATTATTTACCTCCAAAATGGTTATCTCTTACCTTGGCAAAATTCGGTGCACATACTCCAAAAAATTATTTTAATGACTAAATTTAGAGTTACAATTTTTCCTTTAACTTATTTTTCTAATGAGCCCTGTTAAGAGATGTTATTAGACACCTCTGGAACAGGTGGGACTTGAACCTGGGCCTTATCATACATGGGTAGGGACATTACCACTGCATCTCAAGAGGGTCCCTTTTAAGGTTACATTTTCTGGATCCAAAAGGAAGAACAGGATATCAACAGATACATCTATGACCAGGGTGTTGTGCAGGATTTAAATATTGGTGTTTTCCATTTGGACAAACACCATATTCAATGGATGTTTAACATTCTTCTTCTGTTCCCTTAGACTAAATCCTATCTCCTCCTTTTGGCCTTACTGGAAAGGTCCATGAAAAGCTAATGGAATTTGTTTTCCAGTGAACGCCTTTTTTTTTACAACATGAGAACTGTCTCTCATCTTAAGCAGGACATCAGATATACATGGTGAGGAAAGACTGAGCTTCTTCTGATATGATTTGACTTGATTTATTATTGTCACATATACTGAAATATAGTAAAAGTTATTGTTTTACTTGCTATCCAGGCAAATCATACCTTACATAAGTACATGAAGGTAATAGAAAAGAATGAAGAATACAGTGTTACAGCTACAGAGAAGGTGCACAGAAAGACCAACTCTAATATATAAGAGGTCCATTCATAAGTATGATAACAGTGGGGAAGAAGCTGTTCTTGAATCTGTTGGTGTGTGTTTTCAAATGTTTGTATCTTCTGCCTGATAGAAGAGGAGAAGCGGGTATTAATAGGGTGGGAGGGATCTTTGATTAGGTTGGCTGCTTTCCCAAGGCAGTGGAAAGTGTAGACGGAGTCAATGGATGGAAGGCTGGTTTTCATGATAGACTGGGCTGCATTCACAACTCTCTGTAATTTCTTACAGTCTTGGGCAGATCACTTGCCATACCAAGCTATGATGCATCTGGATAGGATGCTTTCTAAGGTGCATTGATAAAAATTGGTAAGAGTCCTTGAGGACATTCCGAATTTCCTCAGCCTCCTGAGGAAGTAGAGGTGTTGATGTGCTTTCTTAATTGTAGTGTCGACGTGGATTGACCAGGATAGATTGCTGGTGATATTTACTCTGAAGAAGGGTCTAGGCCCGAAACGTCAGCCTTCCTGTTCCTCTGATGCTGCTTGGCCTGCTGTGTTCATCCAGCTCTACACCGTGTTATCTCAGATTCTCCAGCATCTGCAGTTCCTACTATCTCAGGGACCAGTGATAGTTTGAGAACGGTATCAGTTTTCAGTTCAGAAGACACAGTTTCATTCTAACAGAATGTTAGTTTGTTGGTTTTTAGACTATCTGAGAAAGAATCTAGTCTGTCAAAATTGGGAAGAACTCTTTAGGCCATCAAACTGTAATGGGTCAGGTGAATAATGATTCTAAAAATTAATGTAGAAGTTATGCTGGGATTTAGTCACTTGAAAGGATATTGTTGGGGAAAATGGTTGATTTATATTTTCTGTTTATGATCTTCTCAAACTATCTTATGTATATATTGATTTTTTTGTCTTTTATGTAATGAGGCTGCCAATGTTCTTTTAACAAAATAACAAAGTGGATATATTTCGTGACTAATCACCCCAGACCCTAGGCTGCAAAATAAAGCCAGGTTTCACTCTGAGATCATAATTATCCAGCCTTACCATGAGCTGGGATCACTACAGTATCAGCATGGTTTCTTCCCAACTCGCATTGATGTAGGTTTCTACAGGCATCAGTTGACCTGTTGTGTCTCATCTCAATATCAATGGGGACAGATCAGGCTTGTCAGCTATGGCTTAATCAGTAGCAATCTCCTTTCTGAATTACAAAGTTCTGGATTCAAATCCCTCTCCAGTGCTTGAGCACAACAATCAAAGTTGATGCTCTAGTGAGGTCCTGGATTTGTCAAATGAAATGATAAATCAAGGCATTATTTGCCTGCTTAAGTCATAGAGTCACACAGCACAGAAACAGGCCCTTCAGCCCAACTTGTCCATGCCAACCAGGTTTCCTAAACTGAACTAATTCCATTTGCCCCTGTTGGCCCATATGCCTCTAAATGTTCCCTATCCATGTCCCTGGCCAAATGTCTTTTAAATGTTGTAATTGTACCTGCCTCTTTCACTTCCTCTGGCAGCTCATCCCATACACTCACCACCCTCTGCATGAGAAGGTTGTCCCTTAGGCCCCTTTTAAATCTTTCCCCTCTCACCTTAAATCTTTGCCCTCTAGTTTTGGACTCCCCTACCCTGGGAAAAAAAGACCTTGGCTATTCACTTTATTTATGCCCCTCATAATTTTATAAATCTCTATAAGGTTCAGCCTCCTACACTCCAGGAAAAAAAGTCCCAGTCTATCCAGAGTCCCGTTATGACTCAAACCTTCCAGTCCTGGCAAGATCCTTGTAAATCATGTGAATGTAACAGATCTCATGGCACTATTTCAAAGCAGAACAGTGGAGTTTTCCTGGGTGCTATGGCTATCTTTCAATCAGCATCTCAGAAACAAGGTCATTTTACAAGGTTAACCATATTCAGAAATGTTGGCAGGGCATGTACATTAGTTTGTGATATCAATACAATTAAAGCTGAAAGAGAGGTCTTGGGTGATAGTATGGTGGAGTGAGTCATAGCTGTGCTTGGGAGAAAGATGGAAGCAGGCCATGTATATGATAGGGAGAAGAAGGTGGATCATGCTAATGACTAGTTGGGGCTGGCATAGGTTCTGTTGGAGCTGAGATAAGGCAGCAGGAGGAAAATGGGCTCAGACAGGTCAGGACTGTAGGGAAGCATGGACAGTATTGACATTGAGTATTGCATTTATCTCTAAATTAAGACATTTTGTTGTTCATGAATCTGTACTCATAAGTTAAAGAAAGTATGAATGTGACCATAGATCTTTATTCTATCAATTATTATTATCAGTAGAATTTTCTTCAGAAAAATATTTCACTATGTAGACTGAGGGCTAGAATAGGATGGTGTTAGTGAGTGAGATATGTTGAGACAGTCAGAGTTTGGAAAGGGAGACACTTAGACAATGGTCAAATAGGAGAGAAATGGAGAGATGACAAGGTGTGGAGCTGGAGGAACACAGCAGGCCAGGCAGCATCAGAGGAGCAGGAAAGCTGACGTTTCAGGCCTTCTTCTGAAATGCAGTCGTACTATCTCTGAGAAATGGATAGAGTCAGGCTTGGTTTAGGGATTGAATATGGTAATGAAAACTAAGAGTCAATGGAACAGAGATGGCAAGAGCCAACTTCAAATGAGAAATAATCAACAATTATTTTGGATTAAATTAACGCAAAAGCTGAGGTCGAATAAACAAATCATAAAAGGAGTATGTGACTGACCTGAGACCTTAACACTCACTAACTCATCGTAAAACATGCTTTTATATATCCTGACCTGTTCTGTTCACGTATGTATATTACAGTCACTATTGAAGATTAGAAAGCAACTGAACACGCTGTGATCAGTCTGACTCGAGTCACGAGAACTATTGCATTGCTCTAGTTTTCCCATGGGTAGAGGCTCCTTTCCTGGCCTTGCTGTTTCTTCATTCTGCAACCTCCACAGCATCAAACAGAATGAGCACTGCATGAACTCCTGCCAAAAAAATAATTTCGAAAGCTTTCTGACACAGTGGAAGCATAAATTCCAGGCACAGCAACCAGTGAAACAGCAAATAGCTTGTCAGTCAAAGCAAGTGGACAGCAAATGCCGGAAATTAATAACAGGCAGATTTATTGAAATGATGCTTCATGCACAACAATATCAGCTGATCATTAGTGAAAGCTACTTACCTTATTATTAATGAAACTATTTTGTACATTTAGATAATAGTCCAAATCTAATGAATATGATAAAAGTTCTGTTAACATGTGATATTTAAATTTGTGGTATGCAGCATTCATTTGGATCATTGCACTAATAAATGCAATTATAGTAATACACCAGGTTAGCTCAGCTGCTGCATTTGACAATCTTTTGCTTCGCTTATTGCATCAAGAGATTTGATGGTCTCTGTTGTAAGTTCATAGCTAGTGTGGATGTGCAAAGTTGATGCACCTGGGATTTGCTTTCCATTACTTTTCATACTTCACAAAGGAAAGCAGGGGAATCATACCAGAAGAAACAGATGTCCTATCCTCCATTCAACAAAGACAAGCCAACAATGATCACTATAAAGTCTTCACGATCCAGTCTGCTGGGCACTTTGCTAAGTCCCAGCATTTCACAGGCAAGTGTTATTGCAGCATTCCTCAGAATACACTCCAGCGAGCTGCCAGTTGGGATTGTCTGTCTTAGTGCAAAGTTAGCTCATTTCTGCAGCACTATATTGAGAATTAGGATGTCTGTGTATCATAGTTAGATCTCCTTTATATTATTCAATATAGCGTATGTACCAAACATAATTACACATGGGCTTTAGAAGTCAACACACTAGTGATTTTGAACACAAATTATTTATTCGTACTTAGGGTGGATAACAAAACTGACCAGAGCACTAGGACGGCATTAAAGTGGGAAAGGTAGAGTTGGGGGGGTGTAGTTAGGAATAATCAAGGGACAATAGAATAAGGGAACTAGTTCTCTGTAAGTAAGTAAGTACTGTGCAGTATAACTGAGAATGACAGTTGAGATGGATATGTTGCCTGTTGAGTGCTAGTGTTTGGGATGCTAGCCAATGCTAGGTTAACGAAGAACTTGCAGAGAGAGGGGGAAGGATGCAATAATTTTTGTCCATGTGGCTATCAATATCATGTACATGACTAGAATAAACTTATGTTGAAAGTTTATGAATAGTTAGGGCTATACTAAAAAGTAGAAACTCAAACACAATAATCTTTGGACTCTTACCTGTGCCATGAGCAAATAAAATTGGTGAGATGAATATATGATTCATAAATTGATGTAGAGAAGTGGGTTTGGTTCATTGGACACTGGCCCCTGCACTGGGACAAGTAGAAGCTGTACCATTGAGAAGGCCTACATCTGAACCCTACTTAGACTGTTGTGGGACGTGATGGGCTAGTGGTATTATTGCTGGCCTGTCAATGCACACAAGGCCCTGGGTTCAAATCCCATCCATGACAGATGGTGGAAATCAAATTCAATAAAACATCAGGAATTGAGTCTACTGATGTCTATGAATCTGTTGTAAGTTGTTGGGGGAAAACAAACATCTGGTTCACTAATGCCCTTTAGGGAGGGAATCTGCCATCCCTACCTAGTCTGGCCTATATGTGACTCCAGACCCCCAGCAATGTGGTTGGTTTGTACTGCCCTCTGGCAATTAGGGATGATCAATAGTTGCTGACCTAGCCAGTGATGCCCTCATCCTATGAATAACTTTTTTAATAAAGGAATGGTATCAGCTACGGTAAAAGGCCTTAAAATTACTAAGTGGGGAATAAACCAAATGAAGAACAATATGGTAAAGGGAAACAACAAAGTAATGGAGCAGGCCAACAATTTGAGTAACATCTATCAGAGTGTGTCAGGAAGAGACTCAGAGCACACAAATGTAAAAGCACACCAGAAGATAAGGCAAGAGATTCAAAAAAAGTTTGTAAACAACAGTATTTAAGACCCTTTATCCGAGTGTACACTGCATTTATAATGAAGAGAATGAATTTTCAGCACAAGTAGAGATAACTGTGTAAGATATGATAAGTATCACTGAGATGTGATTGAAAGGTTGTCACAATCAAGTGTGAATATTAAGGGGTAACTTTTTCATGCAGAGGGTGGTGTGTGTATGGAGCGAGCTACTAGAGGAAGTGGTGGATGCTGGTTCAATTACAATATTTAAAAGTCATCTGGATGGGTACATAAATAGAAAGAGTTTAGGAGGATATGGCTAAATGCTGGCAAATAGGACTAGATTAATTTAGGATAACTGGTCGACATGGATGAGTGGGACCGAAGGGTCTGTTTCCGTATTGTAAATCTCTATGACTCTATGTTAGGAACTATATGTGTTTGAATATCAGAAGGAAATTTTAGAAACCTGGGAAAAGGCAGCTGTGTAGCTGTGTTAATTAAGGAGACGTTAGTTTAGTACCAAGAGGATACCACAACATGAAAAGGCAATATACAGAATCAGTTTGAATAGTGATAAGAAATACAGAAGTAAACATAAGAACTCATTCTTGGGAGTAAAAATAAAGAACTGCAGATGCTGGAAATCTGAAACAAAGACAGAAAGGGTTGGAGAACAAAAACAAAGTTGCTGGAAAAGCTCAGCAGGTCTGGCAGCATCTGTGAAGGAGAAAACAGAGTTAACGTTTCATTGACGTTTTTGTTAATGTTGACGTTTTCCCAGCCACCATCAGTTCTGAGGAAGGGTCACCGGACCCGAAACGTTAACTCTGTTTTCTCCTTCACAGATGCTGCCAGACCTGCTGAGCTTTTCCAGCAACTTTGTTTTTGCTCTTGATTTACAGCATCTGCAGTTTTTTTGGTTTTTAAGGGTTGGAGAAACTCTGCAAGTCGGGCAACATCTGTGAAGAGAAAGCAAAGTTAACATTTCGAGTCCACACAATTTGAGACTTGATATGTTAACTTTGCTTTCTCTCCACAGACGCTGCCAAACATATTGAGTTTCTCCAGCAATTTCCACACTCGTGGCAATAGTTATTAGGCCATTTAACAGCAGTTACACTGTAGAACAGAACATACAGAGAGAAGTAGATAGTGTCTGATTGAAATGAGCCACAATGATCATGGGTGACTTTACATGGAGATTGTCCGAATCAGATTGGCAGAGATGGCCTGAAAAATTTGTTCAAAAAGTTATTTTTGAGACAGTTAGAGCAGTTCACTCTAGAGCAAAACAAGGAGTAGGCTGTCCCAGACCTAGTAATAAATGATGAGACAGGATCAATCAATAACCTAAAGGAGCCTCTGGGTGCCAGTGATAGAGCATGATCAAAGTTCATATTTAGTTTGAAAGGAAAAAGTGTTTAAAACTGACTACATGTTTGATGGTGTACAGGCAGAGCTGACTATGGTGAACTGAAAAGCTAAGTTAAAATGTAGGATGAGAGATAGTAGGAACTGCAGATGCTGGAAAATCTGAGACAACAA
>NC_063356.1:37346535-37374707 GCF_021869965.1 Rhincodon typus | reverse complement strand
TCACAGCCCCACGTACAGCTCCGGGCTCACAGCCCCCCGTACAGCTCTGGGCTCACAGCCAATCCACATAACCTGAACATCTTGGCACTGTGGGAAGAAACTGCAGCACTTGGAGGAAACCCACACAGCCACGGGGAGAACGTGCAAACTCTACACAGACAGACGTCCGAGGGTGGAATCAAACCCGTGAGACAACAATGCTAACCACCATGTCGGCCCAAACATTGAACTGTGTTATACACTGGTGCAAGATGATATGGTGAAGATACTGATTTTGCTCACTTCTATGGATGGAGGATGTAGATCATCGCAGCCCATTGGCCATGCCCTGAGGTTTTAGGGAACACTGGTTGTGAAGAAGGTCCGCAGTAGGCATTAGTGAGCTGCAGCTGGCAGCTACCTGTTCTGATTACCAAATCAGGGATCGGCACCATCTAGATTCTCTGCATAGAATCCTCTGCATAGAAATAAGGTGTGATTAGATAATAATGAGACGTTAATGGATGCAAATAGGACCCTCGTTGCACCATAGTGAGATTCCCATCCAGCCTTTGAAAACATAATGGGGAAATCAAACTGCTTTTCTCAAAATCAAGAACCTAATTTTCCAATCTCTATGTATTTTTTTTTTGGCAATGCACTTGCGCAGAAGAAGGGACCAAGTATTGTGCAATGATCGCCAATCATTTCCAGTGTGGTGCCATCCGTAGCAAAACCATGTATGTGCAGAAAATAGGTGAATGTTTAAAACACAGCTGAACAGTATAGGTCGTGTGGAGACATGTTGACTTTACATGGATTTTATAGTTAATAGCTTTTGAAATTTTTAGTTTATATTTTCTTAAATAATTTGCATTTGTTTGGATTTTAAAGTGAATTATAATTCTTCGAAAATAATTTCTTGATAATTGGATTATTCTTTGAAATGGCAGATGAACAGTCCTGAGTCTGCCTAGGCACAGTTTTGTACAGATTTAATGCGTTAATTTACAAGCGTTCATGTGCTTTAGCTGCTCACAAAGGTTTGTCAAACTGTAAAAACAGTTTAAGCAGAATGAAATATTTCTGATATGTATACACAATCCTCCAGATTTCTCTACAGTTGAAACGAATGGATGTTTTGCTCAAATAATGAAGAAATCTGGAGTATCAGGTACACATATCCCAAAATAGCGACACAGGTTAAGTAGACCATAAGACAGTTGACACACATGGGCTAATTTCCAGATGTAGTATGAATTTTACATTGGTTAGACAATACTTGGAAGATTATGCTAAGTTCTGGTCTCATGTGATGAAACAAGGCATTGGAAAAGGGGATACAAATTGTTTTGAAGAAGAGCCCCTGGTCTCAAGGCACTAACTCTGTTTCCTCTCCATATATGCTGCAAAGACCTGTTGAATTTCTCCAGCAATTTCTGTTTTTGTTACAAATATTTTCTTCAGTTTAAACAGAATATAATTTGGCAGAACGTTTTAAGCAGCCTTAAGCACATGACTGGCTTGCGAACAAATACAACAAGTTTTCAAACTTTTATTTCTAGTTGAACAAAACCAACATTTTCTAGATGAAGGTAACACGGTGTAGAGCTGGATGAACACAGCAGGCCAAGCAGCATCAGAGGAGCAGGAAAGCTGACGTTTTGGGTCAAGACGCTTCTTCAGAAAAATTTCTGAAGAATGGTCTCGACCCGAAACGTTAGCTTTCCTGCTCCTCTGATGCTGCTTGGCCTGCTGTGTTCATCCAGCTCTACACCGTGTTATCTCAGATTCTCCAGCATCGGCAGTTCCTACTATCTCTGTAACATTTTCTAGATGAAAACTGGTTTTCATGAGAAGATGAGAAGGCCAAGTTCCTAAATTCTTCGATTAAGAACTCAATTGAGTCGAGAGTAAATGAAGGTTTCTGAAGTCATACGAATAGTATAGGGTTACTTATTTATCAGGGAATCAACAGAAAAATTTCAGTGTTTTATGATTGGAAAAGACGAAGACTGAAACATTTCTATGACAATATGTCACGTGATGTCTTAAATATGAAAAATGTTGATAGTTTCATTCTTGATGTTGAGGGGGATTAACAATAATTCAAAATTGATGAGGGGTTGGAATTGTTTGTTGCCACTTGTCCAATGCTGGACCTGCCACTTAATGGTGACAGGAGCACCAATTTTCATATTTGCAGCCAGCCCAGTGATAATGATACACACGTGTACACTTTTCACTATATCCCATTCAGTGGCATATGTGCAAATGTCCCCCTAAAGCTTACTGAGCATGTACCTCGGTGTCAGCAAACACAACCTGAAGGGAAATACCTATCAAGACTGAAATAAAGTCTTTATCAGTTGCTAACACTGCTCAAAACAACTCAATAATGTCTACTCCACTTGCCACTTAGTTAAACATTCATGTATTAATGAAAAACAGAGTGTGCAAAACATGCAACGGTTAAAAGATAACACATAGGATTTCTAACAATCATACACCAATGTGTAAAAATGGAGCGTCCCCAGATGTTTAGCTCTCGCATTACGCTGTATCTAATGAGATGGGTTCAGAAAGAGGCAATTCTCAGCTAAGAGAGATCAGGCGTAGTAGGCTTTTCGTGCTTCAAGCTATAAATCTATTTAATTAACAGTTCTGACATTCTTCCTTGGAGAAAGTAGTCTGTGTTTAAACTGTTGCCTAATTCAAAGTTGTTTGGACAAGGGGAATCTACTGATTAACCTCTGACAAGATTGTCATGAATTCTATAAGAGACCTGAAGAACCAGGTTGAATGATTTAAAACCTTAAAATGTTTGCCATGCGAATTATTGTTGTATCGTTAATATTTCCACATTTCTGACACTGTTGACTGATAAACTGGAATGCTGCTTGGGGGCTTTAATTGTGACAGAATGATCTTTTTCTATCTTTTATCTGTTATTTGTTTGGAAGCCAAGCTGTGGACATTGTCTCCCAGGAGCAGAGATGTTCAAGGATTTTAGGCTCCTCATAAGAATCCAACTCACTATTCTCTACCAATACAGAGAAGAAGGCCATTCTACACATTCTCCTTTTTTGTTTTAGGCTCTTTCAAATTGTCTAGAACCTTTGTCTCATTTATGTTGACGTTCTGAGTTATGCCTCAGGTATTTTTTTCTTTGTAGAGAGGCCATGCTGTTCACATGCTCCACTGTGACTATGTTCAAGACGTAATCGTCTCATCTCCAGTTCCAGGCCAGTTTACATCTTCTCTTACAGTCTTGTTGCTATGGTAGTAGTGAAGGAATTGTGTCCTGTTATATTTTGCCTCTGTAATTATGCTTTTCCCAGTCTCTTTTTGCCCGTCTGAATTAATTTCTGCATCACCTGGTATTCATCACAATGAGACCCTTCTCCCTCCAGGAACTATTTATTCCTCTTTATTCTGTTTACGACTTATGTGCTAATCCATTTAGTTTCACATTTGTTTAACTTGAACTCATTGATCTTCCTCCTGTGTGTCAATCAATAAAAATGTTCCATCAAAAGATTGGCTAGCACCCTCCAATTGTGTTAGTTCTTCCCTCTTCTCTTTTACTTAAGCCTTTTCTAATTTATGTAAGTGACTCCTAGATTTGGGGTTTAATTGGGTGCAGTTCATATTTGATTATTGTATGGTAACTCTTCTCCTCAGGGCTCCTCTGATCTTTATATCCTGTGTGTTGTCTGGGCCATTCACAAACACTTGGTCAGGATGAGCATGCAGAGTCATAAAGTCATAGAATAACACAGCATGGAAACAGGCCCTTTGGCCCAAATTGCTGACCATGGTGTCCACTCAGCTAGTTTCACCCAGCTATATCTTCCACTAGTAGGCTGTTATGTCACAGCGGTAGTATCCTGACCTGTAGATCAGAAGGTTTGGGTTCAAACTTCACCTACCATGAGGTGTGTTAGCACATGTAGGAATAACAGCAAAATGGACTATGTTTTAAATGGTAAAAAATTGCAGCACGCTGCTGTGCAGAGGGACTTGGGTGTCCTTGTGCATGAATCGCTGAAGGTGGGATTGCAGGTGCAGCAGGTGATTAAAAAGCCAAATGGAATTTTGTCTGCCATTACTCGAGGGATGGAGTTTAAAAACAGGGAGGCTATGCTGCAGCTGTATAGGGTCCTGGTGAGGCGACACCTGGAGTACTGTGTGCAGTTTTGGTCTCCTTACTTGAGAAGAGATATACTAGCACTGGAGGGGGTGCAGAGGAGATTCACTCGGTTGATTCCAGATTTGAGAGGGTTGGATTATGAGGAGAGACTGAGTAGACTGGGCTTATACTCATTGGAATTCAGAAAAATGAGGGGAGATCTTATAGAAACATATAAGATTATGAAGGGAATAGATAAGGTGGAGGCAGGGAGGTTTTTTCCGCTAGCGGGTGAAACTAGGACTAGAGGGCATCGCCTCAAAATAAAGGGAAGCAGATGTAGGACTGAGGTCAGGAGGAACTTCTTCACCCAAAGGGTTGTGAATCTGTGGAATTCCCTGCCCTGTGAAGCGGTTGAAGCTATCTTGCTGAATGTTTTTAAGGCAAGGCTAGATAAATATTTGAACAGTAAAGGAATTAAGGGTTATGGTGAGTGGGTGGGTAAGTGGAGCTGCGTCTCAAAGATCAGCCATGATCTTATTAAATGGCGGGGCAGGCTCGAGGGGCCACTCCTGCTCCTAGTTCTTATGTTCTTAAGTCACAGAGCGTTGATTAAGAAGTCTATTTTCTCTTGGTTGTCCTTTATACTGAGTCATGTGCACTCCAAGTGTAAAGGGCATGGCTTCCCAGTATTTATTGGATCGACTGAGATCTGCCATTGAATATCTTTGCTTTTGCACGTTCTTTATGCAGCAGGGAATCCCCCAACTAAGCTTTCCTACTTCAGGCCCCAAGAACTGAATTAGATTTTGTTCACTTTAGACATTTCTTTCATTAGTTTACCACATTCCACAAGCCAACTTAATTTTAGTGTATACAAATAGCTGAATAGACTGGGGCTTTTTCTCCCCTGGAACATCAGAGGCTGAGGGGTATAATGAGGGGCATGGGTAGGCTGAATAGCCAAGGTCTTTTCCCCGGGCTGGGGGTCTCCAAAACTAGAGGGCATAGGTTTAAGATGACAGGGGAAAGAGACCTAAGGGGCAATGTTTTCATGCAGAGGGTGGTGCGTGTATGGCACGAGCTGTCAGAGGAAGTAGTGAAGGGGGGTAAAATTTTTTATTCATCTGTGTGCTGTGGGTGTCATTGGCTGGTCAGCATTTATTATCCATCCCAAGTTGCCCTTGAGAAGGTTGTGGTGAGCTGCCTCTTGACCGACAATACCCTTATGGAGGGAATTCCAGGATTTTGACCCAGCGATAGTAAAGGAATGGTGATATATTTCCAAGTCAGGGTGGTGAGTGACTTGGAGGAGAACTTGAAGGTGATGGTGTTCCAATGCATCTACAATTACAACAGATATCTGGATGGGTATATGAATAGGAAGAGTATGGAGGGATATGGGCCAAATGGTGGCAAATGGGACTGGATTAGTTTAGGATATCTGGTGTGCGTAGACGAGTTGGACGAAAGGATCTGTTTCCGTGCTGTATGACTCTATGATAATGACTCTATGACTACACAATCTGGACACTTGGTAACACAAATATTAAATGGATATCCATCTCCTGGGTTTAGTCATGGTTCCAATTTTCCTAACATATCAGAGAGCCCCATTATCATAACAGCCTCCATTCTGTCATCTTATTTCTTATTCTATTCATCTTCATAGGTAAGCAGTTTTCGAACAAATTGCTCCCGTTTATGTTCTTAGTTGATCTGTGTTACATATATGATGTGTTTCTCCTGTGTTTTTCCAATTTATTCACAGGAGATGAATAATCCTAGTAAGGGAATATTTCCTATATTCCTTGTCTATTCCTAATTGCACGGGGAAACTTGATTCTTGAATCACTTCAGTCCTTATGGTGATGACGTTCCCATTATAAAAAAAGAGAATTGCATTGATATAGCACCCAACCTGATTTTAGGACATCCCAAAGAGTTTTACAGAAAATTAGGTAATTGTGAAGTGAAAAAAGAAGCTGGAAATATTCAGCAGGTAGGGCAGCATCTGGAGAACACACTTTGCGACATCTTGCAGGCCAAAATAGAGTCCTGACTGATGCGCGAGTTCTTTGTATTTTCCAAAAAGTTTGAGGATCACAATGCAGTGAGTTGATGCAGGAGGAATGCAGGTACAAAGGTGAGTTTGTGTGATGGCTGCCTTGGTTCTTGGAAACAGAAGTATGGCAACTACTATTGTTTAAATTCCCCTAAATCAAATCCCTCACACCCTCACCTTTCCCAGTCTGTCATCCCATGCAACTCTACATGCCCCATCCATGCATCGCCATGTATTATCTATAGCTACTCATCAAGTGCCTTCTGTGGACAGTCTTTAGATTCCATGCAACGCGAATGGAAAATATTTTACGTTCTTTGGTGGAAAAATTAGATCTTTTGCCACATAATAAAATCCTTCATCACCTGTGCTTTCATTGATGCTGGGAGAAAATTACATTCTGTGTGAAAATAAACTTTGTAATCCTTGTCATGCTATTAGCTTGTTTCAACAAATCAGAAACGACATCAAAGACCACAAGGGATTTCAAGGAAACTGAGAATACAACTGGCAGTGAATTAAACACTCATACAAAGGCAAAATATTACAGCTGTTGGTAATCTGAGGTTAAAAACAGAAAATGCTGAGAGGACGCAGCAGGCTTGGAGGCAGCTCTAGAGACCTGATCATGTCACTAGACTAGAAATCCAGAAACTCAGGCAAATGGGAACACATATTTAAATATAGTGATGGCAGCTGGTGGAGTTTAAATTCAACTAATGAAAAGCCGTAAACACGACTGGAGAAACTCAGCAGATCTGGCAGTATTTGTGGAGAGAAAACAGTGTTAACGTTTTGAGTCCTGTGACCCTGAAGAATCTTTCTTCAGAACAGTCTCAGTAATGGTGACTACAAAATAATCATTGATTATCATCTGTTTCATTAATGCCCTTTGGAGAGGCAAATCTGCCATCTTTGCCTGGTCTGGCCTTAATGTGATTCCAGACCCATTGCAACATGGTTGACTCTTAAGCACCTTCTAAGATGATGCAGCAATCCATTCAGTTAAAGAGCAAATAAGGATGGGCAACAATTGTTGGCTTGGACAACGCCACACACATCCTATGTAAAAAAATTCAAAAACCAAAGGGACTTGAGGATGCTGGAAATTTGAAACAAAAGCAGAGAGCTTTGTATTTTTTTTAAAAAAAGTAAACATTTCACTCAGTTCAGTTTTATGTGCAAAAATGTTTTCTGTGAAGTTGGATTCCTGATTATTAAACTGGTAACGTGCCATGAGTTCTAACCCGGCTAACTGTCCTGGAGAGCACATGTGGCTTCTCTGTATTTGTGTACTAATGGTCTGTCTCATAAAAGAATGGGAAATGCAATGTTACCAGAAGGCCCAGCTCATGTATACTATAGAGAATCACACAGCCCAGCATGGTTGTGCTGGCTCTTTGAAGAGGACATCTAATTAGGCACCTGCCCTTGTCCTCATCCCATAGTTTTGCTGGTTTTACCCTTTGAAATATATATCTAACTTCTTTTGAAAGATAATATTGAATCGCCTTCCACCATGCTCTCAGACAATAAATTCCAGATCATAGCAACTCATCTCACCTCTGCGGTTTTATCAATTACTTTAAAGCTGTGTCCTCTGGCAGTCACATCTTGCATTGGATACACTTTCTGCTCATTTATTCGATTAAAAGCCTTCTCAGTTCTCCTTCTGTTATTTTGTTTTAGTGCCTCTACCTTTTTTTAATGTTAGAATAATTATTTGGACTATCTCTTTGCTTTATCACATGGCTTCTAAAAGACATCATAATCAAACACTATGGTTGCCTTTCTCCCAGTTGTTGCAACCATGGGTTTATTCATGCTATATTACTTTCCAGTATTTATGTCTCCATGGGCTCTCCAATTCACTCAAGGGAATGTATTTTGCTGCATTGATGACACCACTGTGCAATTTTTCAAAGTTCTAATGGTGAAATAACACAAAGTAGCTCAACAGCAGGTATAAATGTACAAGTGGAAAAAAAACTATATCCCTGCATACAGGATGCACAGATTAATTAACATAAAGTAAAAAAGCTGGAACCTGGGTGAAATAAAAGCAGGAAATACTGATTTGAATGGTTTGAATAAAACTGTTTATTTCACAAAAGAATCCTTTTTAAAAAAGACAGAATGGTCTACTGTCTATCACAGGCACAATTTTAGCCTGGTGTGCAGATACGATTTTGTATGTTGCATTTGTAGTGCCAGATGGTCCAGAATGAGGGAAAGTAACCATAAAATTACATGTTGGCCATTTGGCTGTGTTGTAAGGAAGCACCTAGTGACAACACTCATTGGCTACTTAGGGGCAGAAATCTGGAACTCTGGTGTGATTGGTATAAGTGAGCCACAGGATAAAGAAGCGGTTTTTAGTGAACTATAATTCTCTCCTCCTCATGTCTACGGGTCTGGGCTTTGGTTCCCAGGTAGCACTAAATGATGCACATTGGGTTGAATTTTCCTGCAGGCTCCAGGATTGGTTCAAAAAGCAGATCCCAAGCTTTTGGTTGCCAGAGCTGATTCAGTCAATCTGACAACCTCCTATGTGCGTCCCCTGCAGGCGTACTGCCAACTTTAGGATGGTGAGCAGGCCCCTGATGCTGCTGCCTCAATCATAGACCGGGCAGTTCAAATCCTTAGTAAGCCAACTGCGAGAGCTCAGTGCTCTGGAGCAGGCAGGAGAACTTTTCAGGGCACCTTATATCAGAGGTCACGTCACAGCGTTAAATACAAATTAAAATTCGGGCTGACGGATGGGATGTTCCTGAGGAATCATTGGGTCCATGAGCACTGTCAATCCTGCCAGTGTCACTGGGCACTGTCATTCCTGCCAGTGTCGCTGGGCACTGTTATTCCTGCCAGTGTTGCTGGGCACTGTTATTGCAGTCAGTTGCCCTAGCACTGATGTTCCTGCCAGTGGCCCTATCTGTGGGGCATGGAGCCTCTGAATCCAGCAAGGAGACTGCCTCTATTAAACAGCTGACATCCCCACTCAGGGACAGGCCATTCTGGCATTGGCAAAATGCTGGCAGCCCCATAAAATCCTCCCAGCAGAACCTCTAAGTTTCGAAACTGACTAATAGTCTTCGTGGTACTGGATGGGGTGCAAAGGAGGTTTCACTAGGTTGATTCCGGAGTTGAGGGGGTTGGCTTATGAGGAGAGACTGAGTAGATTGGGATTATATTCATTGGAATTCAGAAGATTGAGGGGGGATCTTATAGAAACATATAAAGTTATAAAGGGAATAGATAAGATAGAAGTAGAGAGGATGTTTCCACTGGCAGGTGAAGCTAGGACAAGAGGGCATACCCTCAAGATTAGAGGGAGCAGATTTAGGACTGAATTGAGAAGGAACTTCTTCACCCAGAGGGTTGTTGATCTATGGAATTCCTTGCCCAGTGAAGTTGTTGACACAAATTCAGTAAACGTTTTTAAAGATAAGGTAGATTTTTTTTGAACAATAGAGGAATTAAGGGTTACGGTGAGAACGCGGGTAAGTGGATCTGAGTCCATGAAAAGATCAGCCATGATCTTATTGAATGGCGGAGCAGGCTCGAAGGGCCGGACGGCCCACTCCTGCTCCTGGTTCTTATGTTCTTATGGTAAATAGATCTTGCAACCCATGATTTAATTGGTGGCTGGACAATGATGAGGATATGTCCTAATATTGCTCGCTGCTGTATTACCAGGCTCCTCTGCATCAGTTTCTCCTGCCTTGGGTCTGGTATATACCTTCCCATTGTACTCAATGTATAGGCTTCCCAATTTAGACTGGTGTCAAATGCCAGAGTTCTGGAATTCCTTACCATCAGAGGCCCAGTGTGAATGGGACTGTTTAAAAACTTGACCCAGCTCCTATGGAACCCCACAATCAATCTATTCCTTCTAGAGAGGATGCCAAGGTGAAAAAACCCGAACACTATCAATTCAAAAAAAAAGGTACACTGCAATAATAGCAGAGGATAAAAACAGTACCAGTAGAAAATGGACAGATTTAATTCCAAAAAATTTTTCTAAAAATGAGGAAGCAAATTGTTACAAGTTGACAGCTGATTCTGATCCTCATCTCCCTCCTGTGGATCAAAATTAGAGATAGCAAAGCTGATTTCTAGGATGAACAGATCAGTTTTGTCAGGATTTTTGTTAGTAATTTGTTCTGGTAACAAAACAATAAAGGAACAGTCGAGTTTACGGAGATATGCAGTTAGGGTGGGGAAATGAAGTTGATTTACAGATCAGCTGCAGTGTAGTCAAAGGGTGTAACAGCTTGTAGGCTTTGAATGGCTGAGTCCTGTTCCTCTGGGCAGGAGTTAATAGGTGTGTCAGGGGTCTTGCCTGCGTTCTGAAGGGTTGGTAAGACTGCCACTTTGTCTCTTTTTGAGTTTGCTAGCTGCATTAAGTGCTAATCAGGCATTGGGCAATGGTAACTCTCCTCCAGTATCAAGAATCTGAATGGGTAGATGGTCCTCCCTCTGGGAGCTTTTTGTTCATTTATCACTGGGTCATTGGTGTCTTTGACCGGACCAACATTTATTATCCTTCCCTAATTGCCCAGAGGGCAGTTAAGTGTCAGCCACGTTGTTGTGTGTCTGGAAACACATGTAGGCCAGACCAGGTAAGGATGGCAGATTTCTTTGCCTAAAAGAGATTAGTGAATCCAAATGGATTTCTATGACAGTCAGCAGTGGTTACAGGGTCACCATTAGATTTTAATGTCCAGATCTTTACTGAATTCAAATTCCACCATCTCGCCCAGAAGATTACCTGGGTTTCTGAATTACTAGTTTGGTGAGGATACCACTACTCCATCGCCTCTCCTGATTGTCAGCCAGAGTGTCTTCACCAGATACTGAGGACAAACTGAGGATACCACCTGAAGAAACAAATATAGCAATGTTTGATTTTTGGAATGCTTCCCAAATGGCCACGTTTCCATGTAGACAGGATGAGGCCCTTAGTTAAGCCTTAGTTGCTGAGCTGAGGGCCTGATTTGGTGATGGAGCAGGGAGGCTATCCAGGGGCTACCCCTCAGAGCTATAGAATCAGGGCAACAGGATCCCCAATTGACACCCTTCTGTTGATTAAATGCCCCCTTCCACCATGGGGGAGGTCACTAAATTCCACTCATCCCTATTCCGAATGTAGAAGAGATTTCCCAGAATATTGTTGGGATTGGACGGTTTGAGTTACAAGAAGAGGCTGGATAGGCTGAGACTTTTTTCACTGGAGTGTAGAAGGTTGAGGTGTGACCTTATAGAGATTTATAAAATCATGATGGGTATTGATAAGGTGAATGGCAGGTGTCTTTTCCCTAGGGTGAGGGATTGCAAGACAAGGGGGCATATTTTTAAGGTGAGAGAAAGAAGATTTTAAAAAGACATGAGGGGCATTTGTTTTATACAGAGAGTGGTTCACATGTGGAATGAACTTTCAGAGGAAGTGGTGGATGTGGATACAGTTACAACATTTAAAATACAGTTAGATAAGTTCATGGATAAGAAATGTCTGGAGGGATTTGGGTGAAGCGCAGGCAGGTGGGACTAGTTTAGTTTTGGATTATGGTGGGCACGGACTGGTTGGACCAAAAGGTCTGTATTCATGCTGTATGAATCTATGACTCTAAACGAGTGAGGGAAACACACCCTCAACAGCATTGTTATCGTAAGACGGTTGCTGTATAACTATACAGTGAATTAAACTTGCGAGTTCAATCATTTGAATGTCAGTAGCCTTTCCTCTTTCACAAGCAGCCTGGTTAATTCAAAGTCCACTGTGTTGTGATGGGTATCGGAAGCTGTAGTTACAGTTCTTGTTTGAATCTTTGTTTTTAATATGATTGATTACTGTTCACAGTTCTGGTTGAGTCTCTCTCAAAGGTAAAACCATGTTGAACAATCAACTATGTCAGCAAACATGGGCTGTTCACTGACAGCCACATTAAAATATCAATTAACTAGCATATGTAGTCAATCGTATCAGTTATATGTAATGAAAGACTAGCAAACTGGAAGCAGCAGGGGACAACAGATTAGCAAATTAAGTGTACTCTTCTGTTTTTAAGGCTGTAGTGATATTATTCCAGAAAGTAGCACAGTTGTTTTGAGATTTTGCAAGAAAGGAAAGGGTCTGGACTGTGGATGGAATATATTTAGACCAGTCAACCCGTCCTTTTTATTAATTACAGGGGATTTATGGCAAAGTTGAGAGATTTGTGTCACAAACCAGCCAACCATGAACCTGAAATAGACTTACAGACTGATAGGTTTCAGTCAATGACCCAGAAGGCCCAACACCAACCTTGGGTATGTCCTGTCTCACTAGAAGGACAGGTCTGTTAGAGGTGGCAGTGTTGTCGTAAGTAGTCAGGAGGGAGTGGCCATGGGAGTCCTCAACATTGACTCTGGACCCCATCAGGTTTCATGTCGTCAGTAGAAATAAGAGGAAGTAAATCTCCTGCAAATCATCACTGTCGCTTAGTTGATGAATTTTGAACAGCACTTAGAAGAAGCCCTCAGGGTAGAAAGGTACAAGATGTACTCTGGTTGGGGGCTCCCATGCTCATTGCTAAGACTGGCACAATAACACCAGTGCTGACACTCAAAATAAAGGCAAAGTATAGCAGATTCTGGAAATCTGAAACAAACAGAGAATGCTGGAAAAACTCAGCAGGTCTGGCAGCATTTGTGGAGAATGAAACAGAGTTAAAGTTTCAGGTCCAGTGTGACTCTACTTAAGTGAGTTTTAATATCAAGGGATGTGGGGATAGTGGTACTGAATAGCACAGAGACAGATGATCAGCCATAATCTACTTTGAATGACAGAATGATGTAAGGGTGAGAGATAATAGAGTACTGAAGGACAGAGGTTACAACAAGGGATGGGAGGGGTCATTGATGGTCCAAGGCACCTTGGCTTTGATGGAGGTAAAGTGCAGTGTGATAGTTGACATGCCTAGGATGTAGGCCCAGGATCAGGGGGAAATGTTGGGAGATGTAGTCATAATTAAATGAGGTTCCTGGGAACACGTGGAAGCTCAGTACAGATTGGGTCAACAGGGTGTGCAAGGAAGAAAGGAACATGGAGTAAGTGTGATTACCAGGCTGAGCCTGTGACTCACTGTGCAAAACATGACCTTATTTCCTTCTATAGTCTTGTGAATTGTAAATGCGCAATGGAAATTGCGGCAACTACACCCAGAGTCAGCATTCTTTTACCCTGGGCTCTGCTTGTGAGGCATTTCAGGGGGCAATCAGATAGCTTTAAAGCTCATGTTGAAGTCACCTGCAATCATTCCACCCTGCATATAAATCACAGGCAGTGTCCGTCTGTGTGGGCTTCTCATGCTGCTCACCAACAAACGTGACCATGTCATTGGTCATTGTAGATTGAAGATAGTCAACTCAGTGAAGCAAAAGTAATCACAGCTGAACATAAAAGTGGCATCTACAGGCCACAAATCCCAAAGCCAAGGTTTCAAATGCTGCACAAGGGAAGGGAGCTGATTTTCTCTCACCTTGAGCTGTAAGTATTCACTGAAATGCTCTTATATGTAATGCTGCCTTTCTTGGATGATCTAGGAGGTGAGGGTCAAACTTCGAAAAGGTATCAGTAATCTTCCATTGCATTTGTGAGACATGGATTGTGCTGCGTTCATCTGAATAAGCTGTCGGTATCAAAGGACCATTCCATGGCCCCTGCTGTCAAAGTCCCCCATATCTTGCTGTAAAAGGTAGAAATCAAAGACTGGATGCTCTTGCAAGCATGGTAACAGGGAGACAAGGATTGCCCTCTCTGTTACACCTTCTCCTGACTAAGTCCAAGCTTTAATCCAATGCAACTTATTCCCCAACCAGGGCTATTTTGGAGCAGATGGTAAGACCTGCTGAAGATAGGGTTTTGATGCTTTAATCAGTCTGGTGGGGTCTTGCAGTACACCTCAGATAGAGTGAGCGTTATTGTCCTAGCATGCTGCACTCAATCCAACTGCAGCAGTTAAAGAGGGGATTTGATGGACTCTGATTTTCTTATTTTGCTAGGACATGGATTTCAGATAATTGGGAAAAGAAACTTAGGGGAGATGAGGAGGATTAATCTTATGCAGTGGCTAATGATCTGGAATGCATTGCCTGAAAGCGTCAGGGATGATTCAACAGCAACTTTCAAAAGGAAATTGGTTAAATGTATAAAATGAAAAACTATGCATGGCTATAGTGAAAGTATGGAGAATGGGATTATCTGTGTAGATATTTCAAAAAAAAGGTTAAAAAGCCAGAAATACTCAGCAGGTCTGACAACACTGTGAAGGGAGAAGCAAAGTTAATATTTCAGGCCAATAATCTTTCATGAAAACTGGATAAAGAGATGTAACAGATTTTAAGCAAGTCATGAGAGAAAATAAAGGAACAGCAACTATGCCTGGCCTTAATCGTTTCTCTCCCTATCTCCAAACACCTAGGAGAAACACTGATGAACTTGTGTTTCTTTCCTTTGGGGTTTAGCATGTACATGGCTCACCATGAGGTCTCTTCCACGTTCAATGGACTAACACAGATCGGATAATCACCTTGCAGAAAACTACTGTTCAGTTCACAAGTGTAACCCTGACTTTCCAGTTGTCTTTTTAGTCAGAGTTATAATGTTGTATAGCACAGAAACAGAACCTTCACTCTAACTTGTCCAAGCTGACCAAATATCCGAAATTAATCCAACTCCATTTGACAGCATTTGGCCCATATCCCTCTAAACCCATTCATATGCCCATCCAGATGCCTTTTAAATGTTGTAATTGTACCAGCCTCCACCACTTCCTCTGGCAGCTCGTTCCATACATGCACCACCCTCTGTGTGAAAAAATTGCCCTTCAGGTCCCTTTTAAATCTTTCCCCACTCACTTTAAACCTACGGTCTCTAGCTTTGGACTCCGCTACCCTGCGAAAAAGACCTTGGCTATTCATTCTATCCATGCCCCTCATGATTTTATAAACCTCTACAAGGTCAATGCCAGCCTTCGACGCTCCAGGGAAAATAGCCCCAGCCTATTCAGCCTCACCCGATAGCTCAAACCCTCCAACCCCAGTAACATCCTTGTAAATCTTTTCTGAACCCTTTCAAGTTTAACAACATCCTTCCTATAGCAGGGAGACCAGAATTGAGCCCAGTTTTCCAAAAGTGGCCTAATCAATGTCCTGTATAACCATAACATGCCTTCCCAACTCCTATACTCAATGCACTGACCAATAAAGGGAAGCATATCAAACAACTTCACAATCCTGTCTACCTGTGCCTCCACTTTCAAGGAACTTTTAACTTACACCCCTTGGTCTCTACTGTAAAAGCACTTTGACATCTTCATTCTCAACGTCCCACACTGTTGCAGTGAAGCTCAGTGCATACTCATCTCATCGTTCAATTAGATGTGCTATTGCCTCACAGTTACAATATTGGGTGAAATTCTTCCATTTTGTTTGGCAGTGTGTTTCTTTGAGTGTCATTCATGGTGGCCAATCTACCGATGACCCATTCTCTTGGAACCGTCTGCGCTTCCACTCATGCGTTAATGTAACCAGCCTCTCCAGCACCCATCACATGGACTTGAATGACAGAACAGTCAGAAGTATTTGCTGCTGTTGTGATTTTGTGATATTCATGTTGCAGGATGCCTCAGCACTTTAGATGCAACAACCCAGGAGTTGCCCTTCACACTGTGGTTGTGTGGTGTTAATTTGAAGGAAATGTGCCAGAAAGGTATGTTAGCTCCTTGGCTCACCCAACGAGATCTGGAGGTGCCGCTGAACAGGATGGTAGAGATAAGGGCAGTGCTTTTCTTGCTGGCTGGCAAATAAGGAGGCAATAGATTTAGTCAGTCTGGACAGAGATGTGAAACTCAATGTCTGGCAGTGCAAGAATATGGTGGATGATCTTCTGCACCCCTTTAAGATTCAGTGCAACAATCCTCTTTCTGCTTCCTTGAGCTCACAGTGCCACCGCTCAATCTAACCCTCCCACTGCTGTCATGGCCCACTGGGGCAGTACACTGGAAAAAAATCCCCACTGTTCCTGAGCCATCATAATTGGGTAATAAAAACATTTAGTTAAACTATCCAAACTCCCCAAATTACGTGACAGAAAAGCACCACCTCTGAGGTTGAAACTGCTGGTTCCACAGAAACACCGAAGGCAGTGGACATTTTGAGGAGTGGGGGTAGGAGGGTGTATCACAGTATGGGGATTACACATAGAGGATGCTCAGGAGGAACAAATGCCAGAGGATGAAGGTGGGCTTTGGTGCCCCAATCATCCCAGGCTGAGGGTAAATGAGGCCTAGTGCACACCAGGACCTGCCGCTCAAGCAGGTAGATCACTGCTTTACTGGTTGGAAAAGATGCCACTGTTATTTCCTGCTAGAAACAGCATTAATCGCATGGCATGAAGGAGCTCCTATGTCATTTTTAATTGGTCTCTTAAGGCTCTTAATTGATGGTGGGTTGGTAAAGTCAAGCTTGGACCTTCCTCAGAGTATAACAAGATAGCAAGATGGCATGTTTTCCCCCAAATGCCATCCTACCCAATTATCTTCCCTATCATTTCTCTGGAGGGGAACAATTCCACCTGTTAATTTGTCCTTCCTCTCTTCACCAACACTATCTGATCTGCTGAGCGCTTTCAGCATATCCTACTTTTATTTTAGATTTCTAGCATCCGCGTATTTTACCGTTGAATTTGATTTTGGAATGGACTGGCATGGGCATGGTACATTGAATATCCTCTTCCTGTGCTTTATCATTTTATGATTCTTATCAGGTGCCAGTGTCTATGACCCTGCTGAGCTCAACTGTATTATAAGGAGATTCAATTGCTGAGTACAACCAGGGCAGACAAATTCTCTGCATTTATCTTCAGAAACAAGAAATGACTACATGTAACAGCAGATTGATAGGCATCTCTGAAGAGATATGGCCATTTTTAGTAAGGTTGACATTTATTGTCCTTGAGAAGTTGGTGGTGAAATGTTTTCCACATGCTGAAAGAGCTGTCACAGTTCCGTTGGATCTAGATTCTTGACAGTGATGATGAAGGAATGACCACATATATTAATGGCAGGATAGTCAGTGTAAAAAGGAGGATAAACTTGTCTTTCTAGATTCAAGGTCCTCAATGTCTTTTACCTGAAGAACTTCTAAAAAATAATTGCATTAAAAAAAAACTATTTGGAACCACAAGATGTAATTTTGGCATTTCTAAACCAAAACTGCAACAAATGGCCAGGAGTCTCTGGTGGAATTTATAATTGGCGTGTTTAATAAATCAATATGTTATTGAATAAACATTGCATTTGTGCATCATTAAAAAAAATCAAAATTAAATTATACCTAACTCTGAATTGTTACTTTTTTAAAAAATATTTTTAGTACATTTTTTGAAAGCAAATCTTTTTTAAAAGCAAACTTTAAGAAGCATGGAATTATTTTTCCAGTTATTGATTTTTGTGATAATCAAAATCATATAGTAGCACATTCAGAATAATTTATTGCCTTAGCCATTTTAGAAACATGAATGGTCACAGAAATAAAATTTGTTCCTTGAAAGAATGACATCATCTGTTACCATGGTGTAGGTAAACCACTCAAATTTAGAGAACAGTTATGTTTATCAATAAATAATAATTTGAAAATGTAAAGCAGAGCATAATAATTAGCTTTATACCACTTTATACTCCACAATAAAAGTTTCACATGATGTACTTTTCTTGACTTCATTTTCTTCAGGCTTTTTCCACATTACTGCAGTCAAACTGGAAAAGGTTAAAGATATTTTACCAGGATGTTGTCAGGTATGGAAGGCTGAAGTTATAGAGAAAGGCTGGATAGGCTGGGACTTTATTCACTAGAGCGTGGGAGGTTGAGAGGTGACCTAGTAGAAATTTATAATGTAATCAGGGGATAGAGAGAGTTAATAGCAGTTATCTTTTTCGCTAGGATGGGGGATTTCAAGACTAGGGCACATTTTTAAGGTGAGAGGAGAGAGATTTAATAAAGACAGGAGGGGCAACCTTTTTACACAGAGGGTGGTTTGCATGTGGAATGAACTTCCTGAGGAAGAGGCAGATGTGGGTATAATTACAATATTTAAAAGACATTTAGATAAGTACATGAAGAGGCAATGTTTGGAGGGACAGGGACCAGGAGCAGGCAGATGGGACTGGTTTAGTTTGAGATTATGTTTGGTATGGACTGGTTGAACCAAAGGGTCTGTTTCCATGCTGTATGACTCTATGTTAACAGATGTTAAGATCCTGTCCAGATCCACATGTGTCTGCAGACACTGGTGTGGATGATGGAAGTGAGAAAGTTGATGACAAAGAAACATTAGCGTGTTTCTATACTGCACCCTATATGCGATAGGATGCAGTGGTGATAGAGGTGCAAGGCAAAACTCAGAACACCTCATTTTTCCAGATCTCCTCCCACAATGTACAAATGTCTTAACTTCAAAGGAAAGGTGGGATCTGTATAACGTGCCAGGGAATTATGGTCACGGTAGCTTCAGCCGCAATAGAGACCTGACCAGCATATTAACTGGTGATTCTTACTACAGCTTTCATTGCATATTCAGCTTCTCTACACCCCTGGAGCATTAGGATCTGGAACATCACTCCATTGTACTTGTGAAGGCGGATCAAAGACAGATCAATGAGATTATCTAGTCCTGGATGGTGTTGAGTTTCTTGAATCTCATCGTAGCTGCACTGCCCCAGCAGGTGGAAAGTATCCCATTGTACTCGTGATTGGTGGCTTGTTGATTTTGGAAGGCAACTGGCTGGTCCTGCAAAATGACTTATTCCATTGACTAGTTCTTGATGATTATGATCTGGCTGATGAAACATCTATAGTTAGCTGCATTCTCTAGTTCAAAAGCATTTTCAGTTTCAGTAATTTACATAATGATGACTATTTTTTGGTCAGTGTGACTGTTTCTAATTATCATTTCAGAGTTAATTAAAAAATGAAGCGGTTGCTTTATTCCAATTTAAGAAATCTTAGAGAAATATAACACCCCAAATTTGTCAGTAATGATATGATAGGTAAAATGTAGGAGGAGTAGTTATAGTTTAGCAAGCATAACCAAACTACAGAACCATTTCCTGTCTAGGAACCCAAGTTATGACAAGTATCATTTGTGTGTATTATTTGCAGCTGAACATTTATAACGGAAGTTCAGGGAGCAACATTCTGAATTATTTAAATTGTAATGGCACTTAAGTTTTTAATGTTTCAGTCACGCAAACTGTTAATTAGCATCCATCACTTTTTTCAGACAAATCTTTTTAAATTATTGTCTGAGTTCTAACAAATTGAAAAAATACCTAAAGTGAATTTGTAGAGCCGTGTTAATTTTTCTTTCTTGTCTGGTAATGTGCAAGCAGATTTTCCATGCCATTGCTCGCACTAATGTGTCAAACATGGCACAGCATAGCAAGCAAATATTGAGGTGGCATGGTGGCTCAGTGGTTAGCACTGCTGACTCACAGCACTAGGGGCCAGGGTTTGATTCCAGCCTTGGATGACTGTCTATGTTGAATTTGTACATTTTACCCCATGTCTGCGAGTTTCCTCTGGGTGGTCCGGTTTCCTCCCACAGTCCAAAGACATGTAGGTTAGGTGGATTGGCCATGGTAAATACAGGGTTTCGGGATGGGGTGGGTTTAGGTGGGATGCTCTTCAGATGGTCAGTGTGTACCTGAGGGGCTGAATGGCCTGTTTCCACACTGGCAGGTCCCGAGCACCATTGTAAACAGGGTCCTCAACCAGGTCTGACCCATCTCCCGCACTTGCGCCCTCACCCCTTCTCTTCCTTCCCCCAACAGCAATAGGGTTCCACTTGTCCTTACCTACCATCTCACCAGAAGATCATTAGCCACTATTTCCGCCACCTCCAGCGAGATGCCACCGCCAGACAAATATTCCCCTCCCCTCCCTTGTCCACCTTCCGCAGGGACCGTTCCCTCTAGGACACCCTGGTCCACTCTTCCTTCACCCCCAACAGCCCCCTCCAGCCCTACGGCACCTTCCCTTGCAACTGGCGAAGGTGCAACACCTGCCCATTTACCTCCTCCCTCCCCACTATCCAAGGGCCCAAACATACCTTCCAGATGAAGCAACACTTCACCTGTACTCAGAGATAGTAAGAACTGCCAATGCTGGAGTCAGAGATAACACAGTGTGGAGTTGGATGAACACAGCAGGCCTGGCAGCATCAGAGGAACAGGAAAGTTGATGTTTTGGGTCAGGACCCTACTTCAGAAATTTCCTGCACTTCCCAGAATCTAGTCTACTGCAGTTGCTGCACACAATGTGGTCTCCTCGTGACAGCTTTGCAGAACATCTACATTCTGCTCACAAAAAAATCTCTGAGCTACATGTTGCCTGCCACTTTAACACACCACCATGTACCCTGGCCAACATCTCTGTCTCTGGCTTGCTGCAGTGTTCTAGCGAAGCTGAATGCAAGCTGGAAGAACAACATCTCATCTTCCACTTGGGGACCCTGCGGTCCTCCGAACTCAATATTGAGTTCAATAGTTCTAAGACCTAAACTCTCCCGTGTCCTAGCCCCCAACCCCACACACCAGGCCTTGTTATCACATAGCCTGCCATTACACAGTACCTATTGTTAGTCACTAACAGTCCTTATTAACCCTGCCAGCCTGATTGTTATCACCTCCTTTGTCTATCCAACTGTTCTTCTCTCTCTTTAGGCTCTATCCTATCATTTACTCCCTACCCCACCCCCCTCCCTATTTTCTGCATATAAACCACGTTTTCCCAGCTACCATCAGTTCTGAGGAAGGATCACCGGACCAAAAACATTAACTCTGATTTTTCTTCGCAGATGCTGCCAGACCTGCTGAGTTTTTCCAGCACCTTCAGTTTTTGCTCCTGATTTACAGCATCCACAGTTCTTTATGTTTTTATTAAGCCTCCCTGCATGATCCCTCAGTTATTTCATCTCTAACTACTACTGTGGTACTCTACTTAATCAAAAATACAACTCCCCCTCCCCTCTTTCTTCCACCTCTGGCCCGCCTAAAGCATCTATACCCTGGCACATTAAGCTGCAGTCCTGTTCCTCCCTTAGCCATGTTTCTGTAATGGTTATAATTTCCCAGTCCTGTGTACCTATCCATGCCCTGAGTTCATCAGCCTTACCTGTCAGCTCTTGCATTAAAATAGATGCAATTTAATCCAACAGGCATTTCTTGCTCCCTGTCTTGTTCCAGCCTGACCTGTCTCTTCAACTTGCTATTTCTGATTACTGTATCTCCTTCCAGCTTCAAACTTACCTCCCTGCTGTTGAGGATCCCACACCCTCCTGCCAATCTAATTTAAACCCTCCCTTGTATCACTAGCAAATCTGCCCACCTGGATATTGGTCCCCATCCAGTGCAGGTGCAACCTGGCCCTCTTGAACAGGTCACCTCTGCCCCAGAAAAGATCCCAACGATACAGGAATCTGAATCCCTGCCCCCGCACCAATTCTTTAGCCATACATTCATCTGCCATATACTCCTGTTCTTACCCTAACTGGCACGTGGCACTGGAAGTATTCTGGAGATTATCACCTTCGAGGTCCTGGTTTTTAGCCTTTTTCCTAGCTCTCTATAATCACTCTGTAGGACCTCATCCCTATTCCTACCTGTGTCATTTGTGCCAACGTGCACAATGACTTCTGGCTGCTCACCCTCCCCCTTGAGAATGTTCTGCAGCTGCTCAGAGACATCCTGGACCCTGGCACCTGGGAAACAACACACCATCCTGGATTCCCATCTGCAGCCACAGAATCTCCTGTATGGCCCCCTAACTATCGAGTCTCCTATCACTAAGTTTCTATTTACCTTTACCCTTTCCCGGTGTGTCCCAGAGCCAGTCGTGGTACCACGGGCCTGGACACTGCTGCTTTCCCCTGAACGGTCATTCTCCCCTCCAACAGTATCCAAAATAGTATACTTGTTTTCAAGGGGAATGGTCACAGGGGATTCCTGCTCTCTCTGCCCACTCCCTTTGCATTTCCTGGTGGTCACCCAGCTACTCTCTGCCTGCACCTTAGGTGTGACCACCTCACTGAAACTCTTATCTATGAAGCGGTCAGCATCTCGGATGATCCTGAGTGCTTCCAGCTCCAGCACCAGCTCCCTAACACGGTCTCCCAGGAGCTGCAGTTGGGTTCACTTCCCATAAGGTCGTCATCAGGGACGGTGGAAGTCTCCTTAAGCTCCCACATCCTGCAGGAGGAGCGTACCACTGCCCTTACTACCATCTCAAATGCTGTAAGACTAAAATTGGAAGTTAAAAAGACTTTACCTGAGCTTACCTGTACTTTCTGCTGAGCTGCTGCTCACCGAAGCCTCTGGAGCTAACATCTTACTGCTCACTCTGTTACCAACAAATTTTCAATAGCTTGTCTCTCTCTCCCCCCTTTCTTTTCATTTTTGTTTTGGCTGGAGGAGGAGGGAGGGATGAAAACACTACAGTGACGTAATGTTCTATTTGGATTTTCGAAGGCCTTTGATAAGGAGCTGCACAGAATGCTGCCAAATAAGAGAACAGCCCATGTTGATAGGGACAAGGTACTAGCATGGATAGAGGATTGGCTAACTGGCAGAAGGCAAAGAGTGGGGTTAAAGAGGATTTTTTCAGGATGGCAGCCAGTGACTAGTGGAGTTCTGCAGGGGTCCATGTTGGGACCACAACTATCCATGTTATACATTAGCAATCTGGACAAAGGAGCCAAGGGCACTGTTGCTAAGTTTGCAGATGACACAAGATAAGTGGAGGGACAGGTAGCGTTGAGGAAGCGGGGAGGCTGCAGAGGGAGCTGGTCAGGCTAGGAGAGTGGGCATTGAAGTGGCAGACGGGCAAGTGTGAGGTTATGCACCTTAGCAGGAAGAATGGAGGCATAGACTATTTTCTAAATGGGGAAAGACTTTGGAAATCTGAAGCACAAAGAGACTTAAGAGACCTAGTTCTTGAGTCTCTTAAGGTTAACATGCAGGTTTATTTGGTAGTTTGGAAAGGAAATGCTATGCTAGCATTCATTTTGAGAGGCTGAGAATACAAGAGTAAAGATGTACTGCTAAGGACGTGTAAGATTCCGGGCAGACTGCATTTCGAATATTTTGAGCAGTTTTGTGCCCTGTATCTAGGGAAGAATGTGCTGGCTCTGGAGGGTCCAGAGGAAGTTTACAAGAATGATCCGAGAGATGAAAATCTTGTCACATGAGAAGCAGTTAAGGACTCTAGGTCTATACTCCATGGAGCTTAGAAGGATGAGGGGGAATCTGATTGAAACTAACAGAATACCAAGAGGCCTGGATAGATTGGATTGGGAAAAGATGTTTTCACTGGTAGCAGAGACTGAGACCCGAGGACATAACCTCAGGGTGAAGGGATGACCCTTTAGCCTTCATCGTAAGAAGATTTGAGTATCGGAGTCAGTTGTGCAGTTATTGGTTCTTTGCCTTAACAAAAATACAATTGCCATTGATGGAGTGCAACCAAGGCTTCCCAGATTTGGCTGTGGGATAGAGGGACTATCCTATGAAGAGAGACTGGAAGAACCCAACATCTTCTTTGCAGAGTTTTGAAGGATGAGAGGTGATCTCATTGAAACCTACAAACTATTTAAAGGGATAGATGCAGGTAAGATATTTCCCCCGGGGCGAAGAGTCTGGAAACAGGGTCATAATTTCAGAATAAGGGGGAAGCCACTTTGGACAAGGATGAGGATTTAACTTACTCAGGAGGTTGTGATTCTTTTGAGCTTTCGATTTCAGTGCGCTATTGCAGCTCAAACACGGAGTACGTTTAACAGAGAAATTGACAGATTTCTAAATATCAATAACATAGAGGGACTAGGGGGCTGTGTAGGGAAAAAAAAGTAGATGTTCAGCCAGGATCGTATTGAATGGCAGAGCATATTTAATGGGCTGAATGGCTTTCTTCTGCACCTATGTTCCTATTAGGCACTGGGCTTTTATATCCTGCATCTTATGGATAAGACTTTAAAACAAAGCCCTGTCTGTCATCTAAGCTGAACTTAATAGCCTCATGGCCTTACCTTGAACAGCTGGGGAGTAATTTCTCATTACCTGGTCTCCAACAGTCTAAAGAAAAAATTGTGGTTCTTTGCTGAGTGAGGATTAACAGCTATGTCAAAAGTAACCCAGTGACTTACAAAGCACTTTAAACTGTCTGGAAAGGATAGGAAAACTGCTTTCTATGTTTCAGTCTTTTTTCTTTTTTTTTCACTGTTAAGAGAATTTACTGTAAACAATTAATGTGATGAACTCCAACAGCACATGAGCAAATGCATCACGGCAGTAAAAACTGCATTAGTTTCCTGAGCTGACATATTTTTATGTAGCGATTCCAGGTTTGGGCACTCCATTGGGTAAAGGAATGCAACTTCATCCATTTCCCTTCCTGATTCCTGCTCTTTGTAGGAGGATGTGGTGGAGATGGTGGTTGACATTCTAGAAAGCTGCATCTAACAGACAGAGTGAAAGAGGACAGAGACGAGGCAACAGAATGAAACAAGAAAATAATGCAAACAAAAGCTGATATTTTTCTCAATGACCAGTCCTGATATATTGAAGTATTTGGCCCCTCTGTCACCAGTTTGGTATTGGGTGAAGTTTATTTGAGGTAATTCGCCACATCCTTTGTCTTTGGTTCGTCTTGGGCCTACTAACGACAACTAGCTGAGGAGACGCTACTGCAGAGTATCAAGAGAACAAGAAGGTTTATTCCTCTTTTCCCGGGACTAATTCTGCCATTGCAGTAATCAGTCTGGTGGACTTTTGTTGTGCTACCTTCATAGCAACTATATCCTTCCTTAAATAAAGAGACCAAAACTGTGCATAATGCTCCCAGTACAGTCCAGGTATAAAGGGAGTTGTGGAATTTAATGGCTTCTTTTGTGTCCAGCAGCCACGAATGTATATGGAAGTTTCACTTGTTTCCATTTGTAAACAAAAAGAGACATAAATACCATGGCTTCAACCATAGCATCATGTTTAATCTTATACATTCAAAAGAAAACGACATTGAGGAATATGTTTCTCGGTTAAATGATTAGCGTGCTACATTGATAAAAGGGCAAAAGAAATATTTAATGCCACAGGCACATTGATTTTATAATCAATCTCTTGAAGGGAAATGGTACATTTCCTTCCTCTTTTCATTTAAAATAGTTGAATTCCATAAGGCTTTGCTTGCATTGTTAAGTCATGTAGCAAAAATAACTGGATCCAATGGGAATTATGATAACAAAGGAGATATATTTCCAAATTGTTGTAAAGTGGCATAAAATTGGACTGTTGAGAGCTGTAATGTTATTGGTGATCACTATCTCTTTGCAGCATTTAACTGTGCTCATAAATACATGAGTGAAATATTTAAACAAATGATTTAATTCAAACAAAGTTGGCAAATCTTAGTTGTTCAGAAACATCCCATACTTAATGTCCAGTAAGATGGCAGTTGAGTAGGGCTTCTGAACCCCGGGCTCGATCTGCTCCATCTGTTTTTTATTTGTTTGTTTTCGCTCTTCTCATCTTATTTTTCTTTTTTTTTGACTTACCTCTTGTTGAAGAGCTTGGTCGTAGTGATGGCATTGGCTGCAAGTGGGGCCCACCAGCGCAGACTCCGTAGGCCCACCAGCGCAGACTCTGTAGGCCCACCAGCGCAGACTCCGTAGGCCCAGCAGCACAGACTCCAGGCCCAGCAGCACAGACTCTGTAGGCCCAACAGCGCAGATTCCATAGGCCCAGCAGCACAGACTCTGTAGGCCCAGCAGCACAGACTCTGTAGGCCCAACAGCGCAGATTCCATAGGCCCAGCAGCATAGACTCTGTAGGCCCAACATCGCAGATTCCATAGGCCTAGCAGCACAGATTCTGTAGGCCCAACATCGCAGATTCCATAGGCCCAGCAGCACAGATTCTGTAGGCCCAACAGCACAGATTCCATAGGCCCAGCAGCACAGACTCCGTGGGCCCAGCAGCGCCAACTCATGGTGGCAGCATCAGAGGTGAGTTTGATTTCCTGGCGGTTTCTGCAACATTGAAGTGGTCCCAGCACTGACTCATGACTGATGCGGTGGAGGTGAGTTTGTATTTCCAGCAACGTCTGCATCTAGCGCAGGTTCATGCAGGCGGCGACGGTGATCTGTTTGGGCTCAGTACGTGACCAGGTGGCATCAGTAGCCACTGCATTGGTCAGGTGGGCCTGAAGTGGACTCATGGTGGCAGCGGAGTTGGATTTGGGCCAGCCCGGTACCTGGCAGCATCAGTGGCATCTACATTGGCAAAGTCCAGCAAGGACTCATACTGGCAATGGTGTCGGTGGAGGCAAGATTGGGCCAAGCAGTGGCAACTTCTGTTCTAGCGGCAACAGCATGATAAAGGGGATCGTACGTAGAAACATGGAAAATAAGAGCAGGAGTGGGCCCTTTGAGCCTGCGCCACCATTCAATATGACCATGGCTGACCATGCAATCTCAGTATCCCATTCCTGCCCTCTCCCCATACCCATTGATTCCTTTAGCTGCAAGGGCCATGTCCAGTTCCCAGTTGAATATATCTAATAAACTGGCCCCAGTAGCTTCCTGTGGGAGAGAATTCCACAGGTTCACAGCTCTCTGAGTGAAGGAATTCTTTCTCATCTCCGTCCTGATTGGCTTACCCCTTTTTCTTAGACTGTGACCCCTAGTTCTGGACTTCCCCAACATTGGGAACATTCTTCCCGCATCTAGCCTGTCTAGTCCCATCAGGATTTTATATTTTTCCATGAGATACCCCTTCACTATTCTAAATTCCAGCCAGTACAAGCCCAGTCGATCCAATCTTTCCTCATGTGTCCTGGCCACCGGGCCATGACGGAGCACTTAACAAGAAGGACTGTAAAGTTGAATGCTTCTTCTTTATTTCTTAATTTTTCTGCTTTTATATTCTTTGTTTGGTTTGTTTCGCTGTGTTTTAACGTGCTGACAGAGAGTGGCCACACTATACAACACTTTTCACTGTATTTTGTAACAAATACATGTGGCAATAACTAAATCAAATAAATAAATCAAAGCAAAGCCTTTTACTTTGAAGAACAGTGACTTTTATGCTCTGTATTTGATGACAATTTGACACAAGTTTTTCCATTGGTTAGATGTTCTGTCACTAGGGGGTATAATATAAAAATGAGGGCTAGACCATTCAAGAGAGATGATAGGAAGCACTTCTGCACACAAAGGGTGATAGAGGTTTGGCACTCACTTCCTCAAATGGTGGCAGTGGATGCTGATCAGTTGTTAATATTAAATCTGAGAAAGATTACATTTTAGTTAAGCAGATGCATTAATGAATATGGGCCTAATGCAGGTATATGAACTTAGGCCACAGATCAGCTGTTGTTGCTCTGGTAAACGGAAAAATTCCGCAGAATTCAATGGATGGTGTTGGCTCAGTGAGGGACAGTCGATCAGGACAATTCTCCCCTCAATGTGTTAGAGGATCATTAACATTCTCTTGAACCGCTGGGATAGAGCAAAACATGCAACAGTTAAATACTGTGGATGCTAGAAATCTGAAATGAAAACAGAAAATACTGGGAATATGGAAGCATCTATGGCACAGCATCCCCAAAACAGCACAGCACCCCGATACAGCACGGAACCCTGATATAACACAGCACCCCGATACAGCACAGCACCCCGATATAGCACAGCACCCCGATACAGCACAGCACCCCGATATAGCACAGCACCACGATTCAGCACAGCACCCCAATACAGCACTACACCCCGATACAGTACTGCACCCTAATATAGAACAGCCCTCTGATATAGCACGGCACACCGACACAGCGCAGCACCCCGACACAGCACTGCACCCCAATATTGCACAGCACCTCTCTGATATAGCACAGCACCCTCGATATTGC
>NC_063356.1:37346350-37346525 GCF_021869965.1 Rhincodon typus | reverse complement strand
ATAGCACAGCACCCTCGATATTGCACAGCACTCCAATACAGCACAGCTCCCGAAAACAGCACAGCACCCGACACAGCACACCACTGTCATACGGCACAGCACCCTGATAAAACACAGCACCCCAATATAGCACAGCACCCCGATATTACACAGCACCCCTATACAGCACAGCACC
>NC_063356.1:37345916-37346340 GCF_021869965.1 Rhincodon typus | reverse complement strand
CACAGCACCCCGATATTGCACAGCACCCTGATACAGCACAGCACCCCCGATACAGCACAGCACCCCGATACAGCACAACGTCCTGATATTACACAGCACCCCGATATAGCACAGCATCCCAATATAGCACAGCATCCCATACAGCACAGCACTCTGATACAGTACAGCGCTCCAATGTTGCACAGCACCCCATTACAGCACAGCACCCTGATATAGCACATCACCCTGATACAGCACAGCACCCTGATACAGCACAGCACCCCTAAAACAGCACAGCACCCCGATATAGCACAGCACACCGATATAGCAAATCACCCTGATATAGCACAGCACCCCGATATACCACAGCACTCCGATATAGCACAGCACCCTGATATAGCACAGCACCCCAATATTGCTAGCACCCCAATATAACACAGCACCA
>NC_063356.1:37341000-37345906 GCF_021869965.1 Rhincodon typus | reverse complement strand
CAGCACCCCAATATTGCTAGCACCCCAATATAACACAGCACCACGATATTACACAGCACCCTGATACAGCACAGCACACCAATACAACACAACATCCCAATCTAGCACAGCACCCTGATACAGCACAGCACCCCGATATAGCACAGCATCCTGATACAGCACAGCACCCCGATATAGCGCAGCACCCCGATATTACACGGCACCCCTATACAGCACAGCACTCCAATATTACACAGCACCTCGATGTAGCACAGCAACCCGATATTACACAGCACCCTGATACAGCACAGCACCCCGATACAGCACAGCAACCCCAAGATAGCACAGTACCCAATATGGCACAGCATCCCGATATAGCACAGCACCTTGATACATCTCCCCATCCCACAAGCAGCTTTTACCCCTGGATACAGCTCATCTCTCACCTCACATCCCTGAAACAGCCCTTGCAGCCCCCTCTACCCTCCCGCTGAATGGCAATGACATGCAAACATAATGAAAAGCTGAAAATAGCTTCCCCACAGCTCTCTCCATGTTAAGCGCTCAGTGAAAATGAATCAATTTCCTTGTATTTGAAGCTGGTTGTGGCAGCCTTTTCAGGACAGATTAATTTAATTGGATCTGCAGTTTTTTTGTTTTAATTTCATTGTATGTTTCTCCTGTTACTAAAGTCTATAGTAATATTTTACTACCTGAGTTATAGAAATATCAGCAGCATATACCCAGCTGTGAGGTTTTTTATTGGACGTGTGAGAGACTGAGTCAGTATGGGAGTAAGTGCTTGTGTACAAATAAATAGAAATCCACAGATCTCAAATATCATTCTCAGTCTATCAGAATAGTTTGGTTGATTGTGAATCAGTGTGTGTATAGCCTTTTTTTCAATTCTGCCCAAATTTTCTAACCTCTTGTTCCATTAGATAACATGTGCAGAAGTTCCTTAGCAGTCTCTCTAAATGACATGGCTGTTAGCATGGAATAATGGACAGTTCTGTGCAGATGGCATGAACTCACACAGATCTGGATTGATTTAAACTGGGAACCATTGAAGCTGCAAATATAAAGTATTTCTATCTTGCAAAGGTGTGTCTCTCCTTTGTGGGAACAATAAACTATATGGTTCCCAGTTTATTCTTTAAAGCCTGGTTCTCATTATACTGAGCTCAGGGATTAATATAAATCCAATTTGCATTTGATTGGCTTGCTGAACCTGCTCATAGACCTGTGTCCAGGCTGCTATTAGATTTCTGAGAATGGAGATGGTACTAGAGTGGAACATATCTATTACCATTTTAATTTATTCTTTATACAATGTTTGGAGGTGCCAGTGTTGGACTGGGGTGGACTTTTCTGACCTTATAGAATGTGGGCATCGATGGCTGAGTCTATATTATTCATTGTCACCTCACTGTCTCTGTGATGGAGTCAATAGTTGTGTATATGTGCGTGTGTGGGTGCGCGTGTGTGTGTGTCTGTGTCTGTGTGTGTGCGTGTGTGTGTGTATGTGCGAGTGTGTGCGTGTGTGTTTGTATGCGCGTGCATGTGTGTGTGTGTGCGTGCATGTGTGTGAGAGTGTGTGTGTATGTGCGAGTGTGTGCGTATGCGCATGT
Source organism: Rhincodon typus (assembly GCF_021869965.1). Classification (NCBI taxonomy): domain Eukaryota; kingdom Metazoa; phylum Chordata; class Chondrichthyes; order Orectolobiformes; family Rhincodontidae; genus Rhincodon; species Rhincodon typus. The sequence goes on along the minus strand of NC_063356.1, from coordinate 37,344,296 downwards.
GTGTGTGTGTGTGAGTGTGTGTGTGTATATGTGTGTGTGCATATGTGCGAGTGTGTGCGTATGTGCGTGTGTGTGTGTGTATGTGTGAATGTGTGTGTGTGTGCGTGTGCGTGTGTGTGTGATGTACAGTAACTTCAGTAAGCTCAGAACCAAGCCTATCTGTGATATCATAGCCTCGTAAATTCAAGAATGTATTCTTGTTAAAATTGCTTATGCTGTTGTGAAGAATTGAAGGTGGTTTTGCAGGTGGTAAAACAGAATGTTCCATGTTGCTGAGAAAAGAGTTATGACCTTGGAAGCTAATGCAATTATATCATCTTTGCCCCAGCCAGGACTTAAAGCATCTAAAATTTGAGTTGTCATCCAATGAAGCTAAGATTTTAGTTATGAGTGCGAGTATAAGTAAATACGTCCAGAAATATTGGCATATGATGCATGAGCCTGCAGAATCAATTATCTGTAAAAACACTGGGCAAATGGTAGACTTGGAAGGAGATGTTTACATTCTGACAATGTCTGATTGCATAGCAACTGTTATCTATTCTGGTGAATTACACCAATTTAAAAGTGAAAGACAACGTTATTGTTTACTCAGCCTTGATCCTGTCAGTGAGTTGATGGATTAGCCACTGGAGCATTAGTTGGCTAACTGACTCCAGCTAATCATCCTATTCCATTTTCTCTGGGGCAGCTCATACTGAAGTTAGTCCTGCAGTACGAGTGGAACAGAAAATAAGTCTTTTCAGAGATCAGGAAGACACTATATTGAAGTTCAAATCTGAACATCTGTGGAAATCTTTCCAGAATCAGAATAATTCAAGTTTCTGTGCGGAGTTTGCACATTCTCCCTGTGTCTGTGTGGGTTTCGTCTGGGTGCTCTGGTTTCCTCCCACAGTCCAAAGATGTGCAGGCTAGGTGGGTTGGCCATGCTAAATTGCCCATTGTGATCAGGGACGTGCAGGCTAGGTGGATTAGCCAGGGGAAATGCGGGGTTACTGGGATAGGGTAGGGGGATGGGTCTGTGTGGGATGCTCTTTGGAGGGGTGGTGTGGACCTGGTGGGTGAAAGACTTACTTCCACACTGTAGGGATTCTATGATTCTATGACCCTTCACTTGTACCATATCATGGCTGTGAAGCACACAGTTCAGATACAGATTTTTTTCATGGAGGCACTGCACTATCTTGATGATTTAATGTGCCAGTGACGTGAATCGAAAGTTGAACCGCTGAAGTTCCATTGAGTCATCAAAGTAAGGGAAGCTGTTAAAGGGTTTGTTGGTTATGCACTTTAGATGGCTCTCAACTCCATTTCTGGTGCCAGGCTTGTCTGCTGCAGAATATTACGCTTGCAACGTGGAGTCACGGTTCAAATATCTGACTGTGACAAATGAACATGTACTCATCTTGCTCAGCCTGTCTATAAGCGCTGACAGATCTCAGCAACCCCAGCCTCCCTGACAGAGGGAGTACTGTGATCCTGGACACACTGGCGGTCGCTGCTCCTGAAGAGATGCAGGCAGGACAGTTACAAGAAGGACCCATAAAAAACCATGGTTTTAACGGTTCGCCAGTTGGAAAGGAAATTTGGGAATCCTCAGCAGAGGGGGTTTGTAAAATTGATTAAAAAAAACTGAAAGGAGCACAGATGCTAGAAATCAGGAATAAAACAGAAATTGCTGGAAAAGCTCTCCAGGTCTAGTAACATCTGTGGAGATAAATCAATGTTAACATTTTGCACGCAGTGAGCCTTCCTCAGAACGGATGGTCGGGGGAAAGGGGAGAGTAAACAAAAGGTAAAGGTAGAGTTGGACAGACAAAAGAGTGGGTGAGGTCAACCTGGGAGAATGAATAGCTTCTAATGGGGTCTAATAGTAGATGAGATTGAGTTGTTTGTGATACTAGATCATATGATGAGAAAGCCTGGTGTGTTGGGGTAAGGACATGGGAGAAGGTGCATCCAGTCCTAATTTTGTTGAACACGACATTGAGTCCAAAGCACTGCAGAGTTCCCGAGTGGAAAATGAGGTGCTGTTCTTCCAGCTTGCACTGAGCATCTCTGGAGCACTGCAACAAGCCCAAGACAGAGATGTTGGCCAGGGAACAGGGTGGTGTGTTAAAGTGGCAGGCAACTGGAAGCTCAGGGTCCGTTTTGCAGACAGAAAGTAGATGTCCTGCAAAGCAGTACCCAGACTTTGTTTTGTTTCCCCAGTGTAGAGGAGACTACATTGTGAGCAGTGAATGCAGTAGATTAGATTGTGTGAAGTGCAGGTAAAGTGCTGCTTCACCTGGAAAGGTGTGTTTGGGCCCTTGGATACTGAGGAGGGTAAAAGTAAACATGCAGGTCTTGCACCTTCTATGGTTGCAGGGGAAGGTGTCGTGGGGCCGTGGGGGTGTGTTGGGAATGATGGGAGAGTGGACCAGAGTGTTACAGAGGGAATGGTCCCTGTGGAATGCTGACAAGGGATGGGTGGGGAGTATGCGTTGAGTAGTGACATCCCACTGGAGGTGGTTGAAATGGAACTAATGAACCTCTGGATGTGGATGCTGGTGGGGTGGTAGGTGAGGACAAGGGGAACCCCATCGCTGTTGCGAGAGCGAAGAGAGGGGGTGAGGGCAGAAGTGCGAGTGATGGGTCAGTCCCGGTTAAGGGACCTGTCAACCACAGTGCTGGGGAATCCTCAGTTGAGGAAGAAGGTGAACATTTCGGATGCCGTCTTATTGAAATTGGCATCGCCAGAACAGGTGTGAGGGAATCGGGGGACCACGGAGAATGGAACAGAGTCTTTACAAGAAGATGGTGTGAGGATGTAAAGACAAGGTAATTGTGGAAGTTGGTGAGTCCTTAAGCCAACCCCGCACACCAGGTCCTGTCATCACATGTGCTGCTACCACACACAACTCATAGACTCCATTAACAGCTATTCATTCTCCCAGACTGACCTTTACCCACTCCTCTGTCTGTCCAACTGTTTTTCTCTTTCTTTGGGCTCTATCTCCATGTATCATTTACTCTCCCCATCCCCCACCCCATATTCTGCATAAATACCAACCTTCTCCTAGCTGTAATCAGTTCTGAAGAAGAGCCAGTGGACGTGAAATCTTAACTCTGATTTCTTTCTTCAAATGCTGCCAGACCTGCAGAGTTTTCCCAACAATTTCTGTTTCTGTTTGTTGTTGTACCTATGAAACTTGAAGGCGCCAGCTATTGTCAGAAAGGACTCTTGGCTAACCCTGTGAGAATGTAGAACAACATACTGTGGAATGGGAGATAACATAATGTGGAGCTGGAGGAAT
>NC_063356.1:37323108-37340600 GCF_021869965.1 Rhincodon typus | reverse complement strand
AAGGGTCCCAACACGAAACGTCAGCTTTCCTGCTCCTCTGATGCTGCCTGGCCTGCTGTATTCCTCCAGCTCCACACTGCGTTATCTCTGACTCTAGCATCAGCAGTTCTAACTATGTCATACTGTGGAATGATGTAGCTATGCAGTGCCGGGAGTGATGTGGTATCTTTTGTATCGACCATTTAAAGTGAAATTTACCTTTTCCTTTGAGGTATATTTTATATTGGTTTTGATTAATGTTGGAAGTAAAAACAACAAAAATTGATACCTTGTGGGTAATTTCTTTATTTGGGAGATTGTGGTAAAGTTGGTAATTTTGGTTTACACTTTCCCCTGGCAGACATTGTGACAGGTGTCATTGTTTCACAGTGGAGACTGCAACCAGCAGACCATCTGTAAATAGCAGCTGTATTGGGAAGGATCTCGGCCAAGTTGCTGTCCATGTGAAAGTTCAGGGTTCATTCACTGCCAGGGATGTGTTCCATCCCCAGCCACTTAGGGCACCCTCAGCTGTACTGCTAATGGCTCAGTAGGACCCTTGCAATGTTGGTGTTCTGCATATGGCCTTCTCCATGTCTCCATGCTCATTCTCTGTAATGTTCCAATGGTCCACACTGTTGCATCTCCCTCTGTGTCCCAGAACTCTTTTGCAGGCTAATGGTTAAATCCCATTCTGTCAATGCACAATGTATTGAGCATGAGTGATGTATGATGACATCCTGACACAGTTGGAAAATGCCAGCATAGTTCTAGGTACGTTCCCTCCAATCAAACCTGTGACTTGCAATCTTGAAATGACCTTACATCTTCTTCTCCATCCTTCTCCTCTTTCCCCTCCCGTAATGGTATGTGCACTTGCTCACGTCCTGCCGTCTCAAATACCCAAACCACGCTGCTCTGCAATGTTGTGCAGCAGACAGTAAACTTGCAGAGGAAGTTGGTTAGCTCGGTTGGCTGGATGGTTGGTTTGCGATGCGGAGGGATACTGACAGCGTGGGATCAGTAGCTGCTCCCACTGAGGTTACCATTCTGGGCTCTCCCGTCTCCACTCACCTGAGGTGTCATGACCCTCAGGTTAAACCACCACCAGTTGTCTCTCTGTAATGAGAAAGCAGCCCTATGATCCTCTGTGACTATGGTGGCTTTACACACAGGAGTTTGGTTAGCTCAGTTAGCTGGATGGTTGGTTTATTATGCATAGCGATGCCAAACAGTATGGACCCAATTCCCATACTGAGGTCACCACAAAGGTCACACCCTCTTGACTTTGCCCCTTGCCTGAGTTGTGGTAACCGTCAGATTAAACTATCACCAGCTCTCTCTCACTGAGAGATTGGGACTGGTGGTGACTTTACCTTTTAAACACGATCGCTGTTGAGGAAACCCTGAGAGGTGAGGGGTAGTGTTGTGAATCCACAGGAGAGCGCTGAAGGTACAGAATCGTTTTTCAACTGGCAGAAAGCCAGCTTAAGTGAGTGTAATGGTGTGCTTTAGTTGTGTCATTGCTGGGACTGAGTAGACAATCAGCAGGTGTCTATCCCCTAATGCCCAGAATCCACCCACCCCCTGGAGTGAGGGGTGGGGCAAGTTGGGGTGGACGAACTGAGGCAGCCTTGGTTTCTAGAGCAGGGAAGAGTAAAGGCTGCGCCTGGAAAACATGTACAGGAAGAGACGAAGTTCTTCCTTGGGCCACAGAACCTCTCCTGTACGTAATTAGAATGGTAGCCTTTCTTCTTAATTAATCTGTCTTGTGTTTGCATGGGCATCTTTATGGGCACATGGGTGCTGTCTATTACACTGGGACAAATGGACTAGTCGTGTTAAACCCATTGCGTTCTGTCTACGGGGTCACATCTCTTAGGGAACTGATGGTTTCAGTGAAGAGGGCATCTACAACAGCGTGAACACAGTGACCAACAGCCAATTGGGTTACTCTGCAGAAGTCAGTTGCAGAGACCAATACTGAGAGGTTAAACTTCATGGTCACCTCAGGGCCAGAAGCAGGGCTTATCCACAATTGTCCTCAGGACCAACTGTTACAGTGCGTGAGTAAACCATTCAATATTTTGACAGTGCCGGTTTGGAGGTTGCTCACTATCTCCACTAGCAGCTGAAATCTCCTCCTGCACTGGGATTCAGATATCTCCAGGAAGGTGAGTTTATTGCAGTGCACATGACACTGAGGATGTTCTCGGTTTGCGCTTCTTGGTGGTGCCAGTGACTCAGACTATAGGAGCATACTTTTGTAAACAGTCCCACACCTTTGAGACACCTCCGACCTGCACTGAGCAGATGTGCGTCCTTCTGAAGCACTGTACAATGTGCTGATAATTGCGGAGTAACTGCTTCATTGGTCTGCTGAGTGGCACGTTATGTCCCTCCTGTTGTGTGGCAGTTCAAGACCCGGCTCCTTTGATGGACCAGTGAAAACAGCTTGAAATGTGTGAGGCAGTTCTAGTTTGAATTTGGCTGCTATTTTCCCAGCCCAAAGTGACACTGGTTCATGGGGAGGGAGGGAGACACTGGAAGAGGGGACTCCTGGGAGTGGTGGGATTGATTGCAGAGGTGTGTTGTCTTGAGACTCTGGGGTTTTAATGGGGACCAGGGTGGGAGAGGCTCAAGCACAGGTATGCTTCTGGCAGGCCTGAAGGGACTAGCCTGAGCATTAAGTGGTCTTTGTGGCAGGGAAGGGGTTCTGGCAGAGAATTAGAAGGAGCCAGAGATGAACTGAAATGAACAGAAACAAAAGTTACCAGAGAAATTCAGCAGGTCTGGCAGTATTGGTGAAGAGAAAACAGTTCACGTTCCAAGTCCAATGACCTCAGAGATGGGGGAGCTGGAAGATTTTGGTTGTGGTAAAATTTGGGTGGTGGAGTTTATAGATTATTTTATGAACAATATGTCTTCCTTTTTACCCTTTTAGAAGTATTTATACTTTCTCCAAATTCCTGGGACAGAAGCACAGCCCTCAGGTTGGGTCAGGCCATAACTAATAGCCCATTCAGCCCATCGAATCTGCTTCCCCATTCGATCATGGCTGATATGGTTCTCAACCCCATTCTCCTGCCTTCCTTCCGTAACCCTTAATCCCCTAAATAATCAAGAAGCCATCCATCTCTGTCTTAAATACACTCAGCGACTTGATCTCCAGGCTGGCTCATGCCAACAGCCTGTTGGGGTATTCATTGTTGCAGATGATGAACTTCAGGTGGCAGAGGGGATGTGGCTTTATTTGCCATCACATTGCCACCTCATCCCAGCTTGAGGGTATGGCCAGTCACTTCAACAGTGACAGAGTTGATATGGTCTGTGAAGAAGGGCGTTTCGGGATTTTGACACGGGGTGACAGTGAAGGAACAGTGATTTGCAGGAGGTGGCGTTGCCATGTACCTGTCACCTTGGGCCTTCCACGTTGGGAGAGATTGGAGCTTTGAAAGAGGGTGTCGAAGGAGCCTGGTAAATTATTATATAGTTCTACATTCACTTCCAATTGTAATCTTATTTCTCCCAATGTTGCTGCATTTAAATTGTTACTATTGGATTATCACCCTCCACCCTGGCTCCTTTAGGATGGAGCTTTTTCCCAGAGTTGGTCATTTGACAGAGTTGGCACAGAAATGTTGGAGAATGAACAGAAGGAAGGGCTGAGGGAAGGTCTTGGGTAAAACTTGGAAAGTATTTTGTAAAGGTTTTTTGTTGATATCGTAACAGATTTCCGGCTATGGTCAACATTCACAATCTGCAGATGGGTGGTTTGTGAACAGTGGGGGCACAGACTGAGAAGTGGGCCCTCCAGCAGCAGAGCTGAGTGATGTGAGAAGTATTCACTCTCTGATACCACCTTTATGTCTTGGTGTCCATATTGTACTTACCCACATTAGTGGCTTCATTGTGTCCCGAATCCACACAATAAGCTTTGCACAGCATCTGGACAGTGGGGTGTTGCTAACTGGAGAGGAGGCAGCAGAAGGGCTGCAGAACTGATTAGCCGCATCTCACTTAAAATGCAGCTTCTAAGTAAGAAGTCACATATCTTGAGAATCACTTCTTGTCCATATATTTAACATTGTTATTGATTTTTTGGGGTTAAAATCCTTGCTTCCAAATACATCATTTTTCTTTTGTTATTATAGAGTCATACAGCTTGGAAACAGACCCTTCGGCCCAACCAGTCCACACCGACCATGTTCCCAAACTGAACTAGTCCCACCTGCCTGTGTTTAACCCATATCTCTGCAAACCTTTCCTATTCATGTACTTGTTGAAATGTCTTTTGAATGTTGTAAATGTACCTGCGTCCATCACTTCCTCTGGCAGTTCGTTCCACACATGAACCACCCTCTACATAAAACAATTGCCCCTCATGTACTTTTTAAAACTTTCTCTTCTCACCTTAAAAATATGCTCTCTAGTTTTGAACTCCCCCACTCTAGCAAAAAAGATACCTGCCATTCATCTTATCTATGCATCTCATGATTTTATAAACGTCTATAAGGTCACCCCTCTGCCTCCTACATTCAAGTGAAAAATGTCCCAACTTCTCCTTATAACTCAAACGCTTCAAGCCTAGCAATGACCTGGTAAATGTTTTCTGAATCCTGTCCAGTTTAAAATATCCTTCCTATAGCAGGGTGACCAGAACTGGATGCAGTACTGCAGAACAGACCTCACCAACATCCTGTATAACCTCAACATAACGTCCCAATTGCTATACTCAAAGGTCTGAGCAATGAAGGCAAGCATGCTAAACTACTTCTTAACCACTCTGTCTACATGTGATGCAAATTTCAAAGAATTATGTACCTGAACCCTTAGGTCTCTCTGTTCTACAACACTACCCAGGGCCCTACCGTTAATTGTATAAGTCCTGCCCTTGTTTGTTTTACCAAAATGCAATATATCACATTTATCCAAATTAAAGTTTTTTGTAAGATCACAGTTCATGAATTTATTGTCACGTTTTCAATGTTCACTTGCTTTTGGGTATCCTAAAAAAAGTTGAATTGATTTTCATTTTCAAAAGTATACATTTATTCCCATTTTTTCAGTGTAACAAAAGTTTAAAAAATGTTGAATCTCATGAAGTGTCTTTGTTTTGCTTCCATCACATTAAGGCTCATGTCCCATATCCTGCTTTGTTGAGCATTGTTTACATGAACTGTAGTAAAGCCTTTGACAAGGTTCTGTATGGTAGGCTGATCAATAAAATTAGATCACACAGGATTCAGGGTGAGCTTGTCAATTAGATACAAAATTAGCTTAACTACAGGAGACAGAGAATGGTGGTGGAGGGTTTTTTTTCGGACTGACCGTCTGTTACCACCGGTGTTTGACAGGGATCAGTACTGGGTCCAATTTTGTTTGACATTTACATTAATGATTTAGATGAGAATATAGGAGGCATGGTTAGTAAGCTTGCAGAAGACATCAAAATTGGTGGTATAGTGGACAGTGAAGAATATTATCTAAGGGATTACAAAGAGATCTTGATCAATTGGGTCAATGGGCTGAGGAGTGGAAGATGGAGTTTAATTTGGATAAATGCGAGGTATTATAATTTGGTAAAACAAACAAGGGCAGGACTTATATAATTCAAAGTAGGGCCTTCGGTAGTGTTGCAGAACAGAGAGACCTGGGGGTCAGGTACATAAGTCTTTGAAGTTTATATCACATGTAGACAGGATGATAAAGACAGCATTTAGCACTCTTGCCTTTATCGCTCAGACCTTTGAGTACAAGAGTTGGGATGTTATGTTGACGTTGTACAGGACATTGCTGAGGTCTCCTTCTGGAGTACGGTGTCCAGTTCTGGTCACCCTGATATAGGAAGGATATTATTAAACTGGAGAGGGTTCAGAAGAAATTTACGAGGGTGTTGCTGGGAATGGAGGCTTTCAGTTATAAGGATTGAGCTGACTACTTTGGTCAAGTTATAAAGGTGTTGACACCAACACCATTGGCAGGGAGGAAATTTTCTGAGCTTTACGTAATGGAGTTACAACCTTCTGGGACAAACAAAGGTCACATGTGCTGTGGATGGTTCACATTGTCCTTTAATCAAAAATCAGAGAATCCTTACAGTGTGGAAACAGGCCATTCAGCCCAAAAAATCTACACTGACTCTCCAAAGAGCACCCCACACAGATCCACCCCAACCATGCATTTCCCATGGCTAATCCACTTAGCCTACTCATCACTGGACACTATGGGCAATTTGGCACAGCCAAAACACCTAACCTTCACATCTTTGGGCTGTGGGAGGAAACCAGAGCATCTACAGGAATCCCACACAGACAGAGGGAGAACGTGCAAACTCCACACAGCCACCTGAGGGTGGAATTGAACCCAGGCCCTTGATGCTGTGAGGCAGCAGTGCTAACCATTGAGCCACCATAGCATCCTAAAACCTGAGCAACGTTGTGAGAAGACATTCCCAGTTGTAGGGAGTTAGTGTTTCAGACTGGGGACGTGGCAAGGGGCACTGGCGTTTGCCTTACATCTTACCCAGTTCGACAGTAATTCCTGAATGTTTCCTTCCTCCCCTGAACCAGATACGTGTTTTTACCATATTTTAAGTAAAGCTTTCGATGAAGGTGGAATGGCAGCTTGCAATGTATTACTGCTCGGCAGAAGAGGAGAACGTGATGAACACGGGCCTAGTACTGTTCCCCAATTCACACCAATTTGGGACAACTCTGCACACAGCTTGGTATGCTCAGAGAGTTCGCCCAGCCAGTAGCTGAAATCCGGGTTTATTCTCTTCTGGTCTCTGCACCCTTCTGTTTGTTTGTTGCTGTGATCCATGCACAAATCAGGAAAACACACAGGATATTTGTTACATGTCCTTCCACATTTATTTCCAAATGTTAAAATTCAAAACTTTCAACCAATTAAACAATGTGTTTAAAACCAACAGCAAAGTGACAAACAGAAAAGACCCTGTGGTCTATTCATCTTGTCCCACACAACAGTGATGCTTTGTGCACCTCAGTACACACCCTCCTCCCTGTGCCAACCCAGACCATGTGATCTCCAGGGAGAGGTGAAAACCAGATCAAAAACCCGGATCAATTTAGGGAAAAAAAATCTGGAAAATTCCTCTTGAGCTGTTTCGGCAATTGAACGCAATCCAGGAGACCACACTGGCCCCTGACAAGATGACAGCTTTCCCCTAATAATTTTGTTGACATTGACATTCTTCACCTTGGCTTTGTTGAAACTGCAGCTTTCCGTAAATGTTGATGCTGCGGGTATTACTGAGGGCCTAGCAGCCAGGCTCGACCCTGAAGTATCGGATCCACCTTCAGAATCGGGAAGAGAATGCTTTCGCAGGGAGGACCATGGTGGTTAGAGATTCCGGTCTCCGGCAATTCCGCACTCGGCTGTGGGATGAGAAATCAACAGCCTTCCGGTTGAGAAATCAGCAGCCTTCTGGTTTCCTGCCTGGACCACATACATATCCTTCATCTGTAATAACTGCCACATCCCATTGTGCAGTTACCAACTTGCTGGGCTGTGGGACATAGCAGGGAGATTGGTGCAATGCTGCTATAATTCCTTTAATTAGCGCTGTCACAGGCTTCCTGACCAGAATCACTCAGTTCCCAAAACGTCAGCAATACTTCAGACACCTTTCATACCATCTTCAGAAGCAAACCATATCCAGCCATCTGGGAAAAGTCCCTCCTCTGGCTCCTAAATATTGATGGGCTTACAGGGTTGTATGGATCTTCCAGTGAATTAGGGGATAATAGAGCTGAACCTAAAATGTTGCATAGATTGTCCTGGTCTGACTTTATAGAGTGGAGAATCAAATAGAGTATTTTAATTCTTTTAAGTCCCCAGTCAGCTGTTGGATTGATTCAGATACAGATCCTAATGGTTCGACTTATAGTTTGGATCTGGTACTGCCTATCACTCTAAATGAATGTCCTTTCAACCTGTTTGTCCTGGGACCACAAGCAGCATTGCTCAAGAGCCAATGGAAAGCAATCTAAAACCTTGACAGAAGGACATAGGGTGGACACACTCAATATTGCTCTCAAACTGCATGTATGGAGACTCACTCCTTAACCCTGCTAGAAGCCTGGCACTGGCCTAAATACTACCATCCACAATGAGCCCATTGATAAGGCAAGTGAATTAATTTGTGTCCACAGAGTGGTCTGGAGATCATTCACCCTGACTCTGCCTCCTGCACATGTTAAAACCCTCAGGGAAGAGGCCGCTGGTGGTAACACCAAACTCTGGGAACACTGCTCTCCCAAACATACTCGATCCAATTCAGTGCTGTGACAGAGATGAATCATGGAAACAATCCAGGCTCGGCTGGAGAAATGTCCTGGATAGTTGAGCTTTCTAATCGCTCAATCTCAGTGTGAAGAGTCCTCGCTAGATGATGGTTCCTCTAATTTCCAAAATATTCCACATTGTGAGAAACATGGGAGACCAAAAGCTCAAAACTCAGAGGATAATCACTCACTCTAGTTACTTTGAGTCAAACATTCAGAAAGATCCACTTCCACATGGATGCACCAGAAATGATCTCTATCAGAGTAGGATCACTACATGGGGAGGTGTACGGTGTAGCTTAACAGGATCTCTCTGGTCATTGCTTATGCACTCCCTTGCATTTCATGTGAGCTACCGTGGGAAGTGGAAATTGTCGTCTGGCTGAAAGTGTGCGAACTGATGTGTGGGAACAAAAGAAATTGGAAGAGGGATTGGTCAGACAGCTCCCCGGGACTGCTTCACCATTCAAAAGATCATGGCTGATCTTATACCTCAACCCCACTTTGTTGAATCTTTCTATAAATTGCCATAATGTTCAAAATCCTATTCATCTCATCTAGGCATGATGAGCTGGGATGTTTACATCTGTACTGTATGATCCAATGACATGTGCTGTGGGTGGCTCACACTGTCCTTTAATGGAAGACCTGAGTAAGGTTATGAGAAAACATGCCCAGTTATAGGGGGTTAGAGTTTCAGACTGGGATGTGGCAAGGGGCATCAGCGCTTGCCCTATATCTTACCCAGTTCGACAGTAATTCCTGAATGTTTCTTTCCCCCCCTGAACCAGATACATGTTTTTACCATATTTTAAGTAAAGCTTTCGATGAAGGTGGAATGGCAGCTTGCGATGTATTACTGCTCGGCAGATGAGGAGAATGTGATGAACACGGGCCTAGTACTGTTCCTCAATTCACACCAATTTGGGACAACTCTGCGCACGGCTTGGTATGGCTCAGAGAGTTCGCCCAGCTAGTAGCTAAAATCCGGGTTTATCCTCTTCTGGTCTCTGCACCTTTCTATTTCTTACCATGATCCACGCACAAATCGGGAAAACACAGAGGCTGTTTGTTACATTTCCTTCCACATTTATTTCCAGATTTTAAAGTTGAAATATTTCAGCCAATTAAACAATGTGTTTAAAACCAACAGCAAAGTGACAAACAGAAAAGACCCTGTGGCCTATTCATCTTGTCCCACACAACAGTGATGCCTTGTGCACCTCAATACACACCCTCCTCCCTGTGCCAACCCAGACCATGTGATCTCCAGGGAGAGGTGAAAACCAGATCAAAAACCTGGGTCAATTTGGCAAAAAAGATCTGGAAAATTCCTCTCCGACCTCTTTTGGCGATCAAAATCAGTCCAGGAGATCACACAGGCCCCTGACAAGATGACAGTTCTCACCATTAACTTTGCTGACATAATTTGAACAGAGACTGAGCGCCAGTGAGCTTCCATCAAACTCAGGACCGAACAAATCGAACATTTTGGCCAAGATTTGATACCATTCGAAAGATTGTTCAAATTCTCCACTTTTGTGATATCCCAGCCAGAATGAAACTTGTCCTAGTTGGTTTTCAATGATAACTGGTCACGCTTATGTTGCCGGGAGCTGATGACACTTCCTTAAGTTGGTTGAGGATCAATGAAATGGAAGTCAGGCAGTGAGCAGGTAACATTGGGCTGAATTTTGCTGTGAGCATTTTGAACCTGATGTCCGGACCATTTCCAGTTCCTGAGCTCAAACTGATCTCATTACCTGAAAGCTGATTGAACTTTCTCGGAGATTAGAAATTAACAGACCACCTTCATGTTTTCTATCTGATTACGGGGCAATACAGGACTTGCACAGATAGGAGTTCAGGATGTGGCAGTAAGAGATGACAGCAGACCTCATTGTTGTGAAAGAGGAAGCAGGACTTTAGTTGCCATCAGTTTCAGGGAGGTTACTGAGATCTCATGAGGCACATGGCATCTGGAAAAATCTGACATCCAAAGGCAAGGCTGGAGACTGGAAGAATGCAGCCGTGCTGTTTCCTGCTGTCACTATTTGCATATCCTTCATCAATAACACAGCCTGGCCTCCCCACTGTGCAGCAACCTTTACTTGCTGGGCTAGGGACTCAGCAAGGGCCTTTGCGATGCTGGTAAAATCGCTTCAATTAGAATTGTCAAGTAGATCCTTAATTAGATTGATTGTGCATTCCAGCAAAGTTAGCAACACACATCGGGCACTGTCACATCATCCTCTCAAACAAAACTATCTCCAGCTTTCCAAGAAAAGTCCCTTCATTGGCTCGGAAATTTTGATAGGCTGATTAGTGAAAATATGGATCTCACGAATGGGATTGAGGCATAATTGAAAGGGGAAAATCTGACACAACACAAATTCCATTTTTAGGTACATTTTGAAGACTCTAATGTGAGTGAGCAGGCCCATATATTTTTCTCCTCTCTCCATGCTCTCAGGCAGCATTAACGTTCATTGACAAAGCAACCCAAAATGGGTTAAAGAAACTTTTTGATCCCTTCCACAAGGCCTAAAGGAGAACTAAGTTAGTGCGAAGTACTTTCAGACTGAAAAGGAACTTACAAGAGAATAGCATAAAATGGATAAGCTCACAACAGGACAGCATTGCTCAAGAGCCAATGGAAAGCAATGTAAAACCTTGACAGAAAGACATAGGGTGGACACACTCGATATTGCTCTCAAACTGCATGTATGGTGACTCACTCCTTAACCCTGCAAGAGGTCTGGCACTGGGCTAAATCCTACCATCCACAATGAGCCCATTGATAAGGCAAGTGAATTAAACTGTGTCCACAGAGTGGTCTAGAGGTCATTCACCCTGACTCTGCCTCCTGCACGTGTTAAAACCCTCAGGGAAGACGCTGCTGGTGGTAACATCAAACTCTGGGAACACTGCTCTCCCAAACATACTCGATCCAATTCAGTGCTGTGACAGAGATGAATCACAGAAACAATCCAGGCTCGGCTGGAGAAATGTCCTGGATATTTGAGCTTTCTAATTGCTCACTCTCAATGTGAAAAGCAGAAGTTCAATATAGCAGCAATAAATTGAACATTTTCCAGAGTTGAAACTATTTGAAGGACTGTTCAAATTTTCCATGTTAATGACATTCTTGCCTGAATGAAACTTGTTCCAGTTGGAGTTTAGATAATAACCGATCAGGCCTATTTTCCTGGGAGCTGATGACACTCGTTATGTTGGTCTAAGTTCAGTGAATTGGAATTCAGGCAGTGAGCTAGAAACATTGAACTGAATTTAGCTGTGAGCATTTCAAACCCGATGTCAGGACCATTTCCAAATCCTGAGATGACTGATCTCGTAGCCATGGAGCTAAAAGCTGTAAATGCAGACAATAACCACTCACTCCGGATTCCTTGAGTCAAACATTCAGACAGATCCACTTCCTGAAAAGGACTCACCCATTTCTGGGTGACGATCCCTATCAAGGTATGATCATTGCCTGGGTAGGTGAAGCTTAACAGGGTCTCTGAAGTAACTGGTTATGCTCTCCCTTGCATTTCATATCTTAAGATGAAATAGTGCACTAGCAGGGGGAATGGACATTTCCATCTGGTTGACGTTTTTCAAAACCTGGTAGTAGTGTGTGAATTGATAATAGGAGCATAAGAAATCCAAAGAGGATTTGGTCATTCCCTAAGACTGGTTCGTCATTCAGTAGGATCATGATTGATCTTATGCCCAGACTCCAACTTTCTATTCCTATCTCTCAATTCCTATAATGTTACAGAATTTCGTCACTCTCAGTCTTGACTATTGAACACAATTATCAACTGACCATCCATATAACTGTCTGACCTAGAAAACTCAAAATGATGACCATTTCAAATCAGATTTTCTTTCACCTAGCTCTACAATCCAATCTTATCCATAGGCAGTGATCCCTGAAGCTTGACTCTCGAGCTAGTGGAAAATATTTCAGCATCCAACTCCACTAAGAATTTGATATTTCAATCAGATATCCTCTCTCTTCAAAACCCCTCATCTACCAACATCTGCAGGCCTGTTCAACTCAATCAAACAGGTATCTTAACTCACAAATCAATTCAGCGAACTTCCAATGCAGCCATGTCCTCCCTTGGTTAAGGACATGATTTTGGATTTGATGGCGGGTTGGAGAAGGGGTCCTGTAGATTGTAGGGAGGGGAAGGGCTAAGCTGCAAGGGTTGGTTGGATCCTTCACCGCCGGCTTAGCGCCAGTTTGGAAATGTTTGAAGGTTCTGCTCGAGTCGTTTGCACCACAGCTTCTGCTTCGTTTGCCAACCAAAGAAGCCTTCATATCAAGGAATAATCAGGTGGCGATTGAAGATCCAATAGGTAATATTGCATCTGCATTAAGAGCACTCTTACAACCTGCTGCTGCTCTGTGGCAGAAATCACTCCCTCAAGTAACCTGTGAGACATTAACCTGTTAGTAAATAACGTCAGATTTGGAATGCCAATCCCTTAAGGATAGCCCAGCAGATAGACTCCCGTGTCATTATACTTGGGTTTTTAAAGTGAAACAGTTCCAGTAAGTGGTAGAGTCTGCCTTCTGATACCTCGGTGATTCAAATTCAACAAAATGGTATGATACAGGTTGGTGGAGTTAGCATCTACCAAATGAAATCCTCCTGACATGAACCCTTGCCACCTGGAGTGCACCTACTTCTCTGGGATTACCTGGAAACAGTTTTGTGCTATGCTGAGTTGGAAGAAGTGCTGAAGGAGCCTTCACAGTTATTAATGTGGAGAAACAGGTTGATAAACAGTGAACAGAGACCAACAACTCTTTTGGCTAATATGGAATACACCCACCACTTGGGGGATACTGATGCTGTGTCTTCTGAGGGCTGTGCTCCAAAATGAGCTAGTGCAAATATGAGTTGTGACCCATGTCTCTGGTAAATGACAAATGAACAGCAGCTGACATCACTTGGGGAAACCATCTTCATTCTGAAGCAGTAGGCACAGGTACCTCAGAGAAGGTCAGTTCCTTTCCCTCTAACCTAAAAGGGAATCCGTATAAGATGGTTTTGCACTTGCCTGTATGAGTGCAGCTCCAAAAACACTGAAGAGCTTCAACACCATCCAGGACAAAGCAGCCCGCTTGATTGGCAACCCATCCATCGCTGCAAACATGCACTTTCTCCACCGCTGATGCATTATCCCACAATGTCTACTATCGAGTAGGACAACAGCAGCAGAATTAAGTGAACTGCACGTTCTCCAAACCACACAGTGTCCCGGCTGGCCATGATGTCAGCATTGTCACTGTGTCAAAATCCTGGTACTCCAATTCTAACAGCACTGTGGGTGAAGCCACAACATATGAGGAGCAAAAGTTCATGAAGACTATTCAACAGCATCTTCTTGAGGAAATTAGCGATAAGTACTAACCATTGGCTTAGCTTATTGCAGGAAATGCCCAAAGCTGCAAAGCAAAATCTCCAAGATGAGATCCAAACTTCTCAACCGGTGTTATCACATCTTAAAGTCCAGCTTTATGCAAAATTCAGAAATAACGTTAATCTTGAAGCTGATGGCAACCTGAGCTGTTTAATATCACCAGTCACGTTTCATTCGATTGAATATTTAACTTCCCAAGTTGGAGAGCTGTGGGCAATTGTGTTAGGAAACTGATTTTATTTGCAAAAACGCTTGGATGGATTTACAGGTCCAGTTCGACATGGTTGTGGGGAGACCGGGTGGGGTAGGGTGTGGAGAGGGATGTCTGGTGGAATGAAAAGGGGACAAAATGTTAAAATTAACAATGCAAATCGATGTCAGAGTATGCTTAGGCAATGCTGGTTGGGCTGGTAGGATAATAATATGCAGCAGGCTCTGAGTTGGTTTAATGCTGCCTTCAATTGTGAACAGTTTGGGTAGATCTGTGAGGGAGAGATGCTTGGTTGCTCTCAATCTAATTCGTTGTTACAGAACAAGTAGAAAGATGCACTGAGGAGGTTTCCAGTCACCTTGTTTTCTTTCCTGTGAAATAACAGGTGGTGGTGTGGTCAGGTACAACGCTTGCAGGTAGAGTTGGGTGACAGGCAGAATGGATTACGAGTCACAAAAGCTGAGGATTTAGTCCCAACGAAATTTAGTGAAGAGAAGCAATGGAGGGTTTGAATTTAATTGGGACATCAGGCTCTCATCAACCAATTGCAGAACCAGTGCCCATCAGTCTTTTTCAGTGAAGGCCCACTGTAGATCCAAGATGGCAGAGTAGCAGCTTATCGTCTGGGGCTCGTCCAGCTACGTCTGCTTTCTTTGTTTCTTCACTTTTCTTCTTTTCTTTTGCATTTTGTTTTCTCTTTTCTTTTTAAGGCCTTTTAAAACAGCGGCAGCAAGAGACAGCAGGACCCAGCAACGTGGAGGAGAGAGAGAGAGAGATAGAGAGACGAAAGGACTGGCAGTGCAGAGGTCAGCTAGCTATTCAAAATGGTGGCACCGGCACTGTATGCATGTCCACTCCTGGCTGGCCGCATTCTGTTTTTTCCCTTCTCTCCCCTTCTTGGCTGTTTTTACTTTCCTCGTGGAGTTCTGGAGAGAGAGGCAGCAGCGACAATGGCATTCTGGGGAGCGTGGCAATGGTCATGGGTTCTGAGTGATGTCAGCTGGAGGTCTGGTGTCAGGAAGAGGCCATGGGCCTGGAACAGTGTCAGCTGGAGGTCCAGTGTGGGAAAGGGGCTGTGGGCCTGGAGCAGTGTCAGCTGGAGGTCCAATGTGGGGAAGGGTCTGTGGGCCTGGAGCAGTGTCAGCTGGAGGTCCAATGTGGGAAAGGGGCTGTGGGCCTGGAGCAGTGTCAGCTGGAGGTCCAATGTGGGGAAAGATCTCTGAGTCCTGACCGGTGTCACCTAGAGATCCGATGTGGGGAAGGGGCTGTGGGCCCAGACCAGTGTCGGCTGGAGGTCCAATGTGGGAAAAGATCTGTGGATCCAGACCGGTGTCACCTGGAGATCCAATGTGGGGAAGGGGCTGTGGGCCCAGAGCAGTGTTGGCTGGAGGTCCAATGTGGGGAAGGGGCTGTGGGCCCAGAGCAGTGTTGGCTGGAGGTCCAATGTGGGGAAGGGGCTGTGGGCCCAGAGCAGTGTCAGCTGGAGATCCAGTGTGGGGAAGGGGCTGTCTGTCTGAACCCAACGTGGTTAGACCAAGCCCTAAGTGTTGGTGAGGGAGGTCTCTTGGTGCCTGTGGCATCGAGAGCTGGAAGTCTGAGGTTTCCCAGATAGCGGCCAAAGTGGAAGAGACTGAGCCCTGGCAGGGAGTGTACTTACGAAAGACTGTTAAACTTTTCCCTTTATTTCTTTATTTTCCACTGAGTACTAGGAAGGACTGTAATATTAATTTTTATCGTTATTCCTTTATTCTTCTATCTATACTGAGAACAATGGTAATGCCTTACTTTTAACTTTGTTTCTCTATGTTGCTCCTTGTACCTATGTTCTGTACCTTGGTACTTTCGCACATAAAATGCACCACGTGTGGTGACTTTATACACTTTTCACTGTATTCCTGTACTTGAGTACACATGATAATAAAAGCTTAAATCTTAAAATCTTAAATTACCCTCTGGATCAGTCTCTGTGCAACATGCTTATAAGCTGGAACTAAAGTGGCTAGAAACGTGGGAGCAAGTGGGGCATGATACCAGGCCTCTGTGGACAGAGGTAGGGACACTACCACCACTCCACAAGCACCTTTTGAAGCAGGGTGTAGATATTTTTCTAATCACTGGTTCAGATACATTATTACACACCAGCTAATAAGATAGCTAAGGAATATGGAATAAGGGGATTCATCAGGATGTTGCTTACGCTGGAGAATTTTGGAGATGAAGAGAGGCTAGATAGGTTTGGGTTGTTTTGATGGTACGGAGAAAGTTAAGGGGGGGTTATGAGGGGCGTGGACAGTGTGAACAGAAAGCAGCTGAGTTGAAGGGTCAGTTATAAGGCAGCACAATCCTCAGGTGAGAGGCAGGAGGTTGAGGGGGAATTAAGGTGGGGTGAGAGGCAGGAAGTTTAGAGGACAATTAAAGTCGGGTCTGGATTGCACTGCCTGGGAGGATGGTAGAGGTGGGTTTAGCCGTACAGACTCAATGAGCCACTGAGCCTTCTCAGTTTTGTGTGTTTCCACACCTCTGCCATAGACCGGATTTGAATGCAGGCTTCCTGGTTCAGGCATAGGGACATTACTGCTGTTCCTACTACTATTGCGTTGAAGGCAGATGTAATTGTATGGGTGACTTCTGAACAGGCAGGTTCATTAGCAATGCAGGGAGGTTTTTAAACTAAAGACTAAGATATCCAAACATCTAACATGTAGTGAAAGGCAAAACCAAAACACTAAGAGGCCTGGAAGAGATGAAATGCAAATTTACATAAAATCATCAAAAATATGTACAAACTCTCTCCCCCATTTACCTACCCATTTTCTCAGAGCCCTGACTAGATTGCCTTGTGGTGAGCTATCAGATTGCTTCACAGTTGGATATCTAGACCCTTGCCACAGTCAACCTCAGGCTAGAAATCTGAGGGTGGGCCATCGCTTCTCCGCTCATCATTCCAACCCCTCTCCAACCTAAAGTCAATCATTAGAGCTCACCCCTCCATGCTCCTGATGCTTCATCAACTCTATAGTATAGGCCAAAGGCCACAACATCCAGGGTTCCTGATGAAACTCTGCCCCTCAAAGCCCACTCCCCCCACTCCTAATTTCCTTTCTGACCCAACAGACCTTTGTTAAGATTGTATTGATGAATAAAGATCAAGATGAATTTCAATGAATCTCTTACCGATGTCTGTCTCATATCTCTCTGTGTCTCTCCTCAGCATTCTTTCCTCTCACATATACGGTTACACTCATACTCTTACCTCTCTACTCTTAACTCTCTCTCTCTCTCTGACTCTGGCCTGCCTCACCTCATGTTCTTTCTGTGTCTTCATGTTGTGACATGCCTCATTTCACTCGCACACACCCACACATCCTCTCTATCTCTCCCACATACACACACACACACACCCACCCACACACGCAGACACACACACACACACTCACTCACACACAAACGCACACACCAACACACACACACAGACACACGCACATACAGACACACACACACGCGCACGCACACTCACACACACGCACACTCACACACACACTCACACA
>NC_063356.1:37321844-37323098 GCF_021869965.1 Rhincodon typus | reverse complement strand
CCACACACACGCACATGCACACTCACACACATGTACACTCACACACACACACTCACACAAACGCACACACGCCCACACACACGCACATGCACACTCACACACATGCACACTCACACACACACACTCACACAAAAACAGACACACACACTTTCCAAACCACTGCTCTCCCTAATCTGCAATACCTTCCATTAATGTATATTTAATCTAAAACTGTATAAAATGGCATCAGTTGTGAACACATAAAAGCAAAAACTGACCTGGAGATTAAGTGAAAGCTTTCAGCACACATCACAAGGGGGGAATGTTATTCAACCAACTCCTTTCAAATCCTTAAATTAACCAATATGTATTTCTATTTTTCTATGCTTGGTGCTATCTACTAAGCACAAGGAGAGGAAAGACTCAACGTGATACCAGCAGTGGAGAATTTTTCATTTTAGTCATGTTATTAGCAATGTGGTGCCAGTGCTGATGGAAAAGACGGGCAAGCAGAGAGAAGAAGTCCACAGTTTAAAACCTCCCAGCCAATGCAAAGAGAATGGCCTTGATCCCAGAGTACACACTCTGAGCTCAAGAGGCAGGAGTAGCACATTGAAAGATTCAGTGCCAAACTACTGGCAAAGACAAATCACTGAGGTCCGGGCTGCATTGATTGTAGGCAACGAATCAACTCGAGTAAGATTCAGAAACAGCAGGCAAAGTGAGGCTAGTTCTGTTTGCTGGAGCTTTGCGATGCCTTCCTGCTGCAATAGGACACAAAGGCTCAACAACACCACTCCTCCCAAGTGTATTTGTATCTCACTGAAACCCCAACTCACCTTAATTGTACACCGCTTCCACCAAGAGGAGCAAATTCCCGATACAGAGATCAGAACGGGTAGCTGGTGACGACAGCTCCCTCCCATTCATCATCCAAATGCTCCTTTGCAATGATGTCCCTATGTTCTCCATGGCCACCATCCTCCTCGACTCTTCATCTGTGCAGGTTGTCATCGACAAACCACCAGCCTCACCACATTGTCATGCTGACTCTCAGAACAAACCAGGCACGTCAGCCAAGAAAATGACTTACTTTTCTGCAAGGCCACATTGCGAGTAGGGACATATATACAATGTATGCTTCTACACACAATGCATCTAATAGTTCTACACAGGATGCAGCTTATGGTTGTATACAACATGCATCTTATAGTTCTGTGCAGCATGCATCTTATGGTTATATACAACATGCATTTTATGGTTCTGTATAGCATG
>NC_063356.1:37303423-37321834 GCF_021869965.1 Rhincodon typus | reverse complement strand
ATACAACATGCATTTTATGGTTCTGTATAGCATGAATCTTATAGTTCTGTACAGCATGCATCTTATGGTACTGTACAGGATGCATCTTATGGCCCTTAGCTGACTTTCTTAGCACTCCCTCACATCGCACTCACTTGAATACTACCAGCCTCTACCTCTCATGGCTTTCTGAGCCTGCGCTCTCTGACTTCAGCACTGACTTGCCTACATCTGTGTGGGTCGCACTGTTTACTCAGCACACATGGTCTTCAGTTCTCAGTTACAGGATGCCAACCTTTGTGCCTTGCATTGATTTTCAGTGCTTTGGGAAAGGCAGGCAGCTGCGGTAATGCGGTTAGCCCAAATCGATACTCCCGGTGGATCGACAGAAATGGCGGTTGTTTTGGTGGCAGCATGTGTAGGCCAGGTGTGCGGAGTGCTGGAATGGACTGTGCAGGGAAACAATGGCAAACAGGAGATTGAGTCCCTGCAGGAAATGCAGTCCCACCATGTCTAAGCGTTTTAGTAGTGTTTGACTCTTAGCTTTATTTCTTTATTTTCCTACTTAATACTAAAAATCACTGTAATGTTTAACTTTTAACTTTTTCTTTCTTTCTGCCTTGTTCTTAAGATTCTGTACCTAGATACTTGTACCCAAGGTGGCACGTTGTGTGGCAACATTATACACTTTTCACCGTACTCCTGTACTTTTGTACGTAAGTACACGTGACAACAGAAAATCTAAATCTAAACAAAATCTAAATCTAGTGATAGCCATATGAAATGGTAGTGTTGCAGAGAGTGGGATGTAGCTGAGAACAGACCTTCTCCCTGCACTGCAAGACTGTCCTGCCCGAGCAGGGACACAGTACTGGTCCAGGCTGAATTAGGGTACATGTCTGCTCTGTTGGCATTGCCTCCTGTGGCACTCTTCTGCAAAAAAAAGGTTTGTCCTCCTTTGTACCATCCTTCTCACTTTCTTTTCCTCAGAGCCAGGTCCCTCAGTGATAAGAGTCAAGCACCACAGTGTGTAGAAGGTTGGGAATTAGCTTGCAGTAAACAATATGGGTGTGCAATGTGTTTGAAAGATGGTGCCAGTGATGTGTTCATCACAAGGTCCCAGCAATGGCGAGTGCTTGCCCCTCTCCAACTTCATGGTTCACGCAGCTAGGCATCAGACAGCCCCGTTGGAGGATTAAGGAGATGAAGAGCAAAAGTTTCGTAAGAAGTTGGGATTCACACCTCACAAAGCACTGTCTGAAAATGGGAATATTCCACCCATAAAGATGCATTTATCTATCGGTAATGAAGGTTTACTTCAAATCAGACATATCCAGCCTCACTAAAAATGGCCAAAACAACGCCAAAATGTACTGGTCCAACGTTGGAAGATCAGCAAACACTGGAAATTGCGTTTCTGGGTCTGCTGCCTTGCACCCATGTTGTATTGTCAACAGCCTGAGGAATCCGTTGATTATTCTATCAGCTGATGCAGAGAAAAGGGGATGTTTTTTCAGAAGCAAAGCTGCCTGAGAGAATTGGCAAATTGCAGCTGCTCCAATCTATGGATTTCAAAGCGATTTGCTGGACAATTCCTTCATCTACAGCATGCAGTGACGATTGCAAATAAAAGCAACTCTGACCATGGACGCAGTGACTAGAATTGCCAAAGAGACACGCTTTGGTATGCACTAAAGATTCACCCAGAAACAAGTGTAACAAAATTGCCACTGGCTATGACCATGCAGAAGCACGCAGCCAAAGGAGCTGTGAGAACTCAAGGCAAAGCCTCAAGCTGACCATAAACAGGAAGCTCCTTCAAACAATAAACTAAATCCCATCGGAAAAGCAATGATGAGGTGGCAGAAAAAGCAGACAATGACGATAATGATCAAGATGCTGCAAGGGGTAGCAGGTACACGTTCTATAGAACACAATGATAACATAAAACCATCAGAAGTATTTGCCATGATTCAGGCAATCTGTTCTCATAAATTTAATAAAAAATCATTATTGGTGAACACTAACACATGTTCGAGCCGAAACAAACCAGTCATCCTGGGTATCACTGATGTTCTACAGAGAATAAACCTCAGGCTCAGTGATTACATGTCTAATAACACATTGGTAACCTTGGAATTACATCAGTTATTACACTGCAGATTGGTACATGAAGCCACACCCATAGATTGCACAAAGAAATGCGTTCCTTAACAAGTTATACTTTTGTGTTAACTATTACCTGATGTGGTCCTCTTGGCAAGTGTGAGATTTCCAGTTTGCAAGCTCCAGCTGCCTCCCCTTCACCATGGCCGTCCCCCATCAGGATGATCTCAGGGCTCTCCACTTCTTCCTGCAAAAAAAAGGCCTGAACCCGTCCCCACCCATCACTAGCCTCCTCCACCTGGCCGAGCTCGTCCTCACCCTGAACAACTTCTCTTTTAACTCCCTTCCTCAAGTCAAAGGGGTGGCCATGGGTACTCACATGGGCCCTGTTACGCCTGTCTCTTTGTAAGTATGTGGAACTTCCTTGTTCCAGTCCTACTTCAGGCCCCACCACTCTTTCTCCAGTATATCACTGAAATCATCGATGCTGCTTCCCTCTCTTGTCCGGAGTTGGAAAAACTTATCAATTTCACTTCGTTTCCACCCCGCTCTCAGATTCACCTGGTCCATCTCCGACTCCTCCCTTCTCTCCTTGACATCTCTGTTTCTATTTCTGAGGACAGGCTAGCCACCAATATCCACAACAAACCCACTGACTCCCTTAGTTACCTTGTCTATGCATACTCACACCCTGCTTCCTGTAAAGACTCCATTCCATTCTCCCTGTTTCTCCATCTCCACTGCACCTATTCTGATGTTGCCACCTCCCAAAGGCTTTTTCCTCAACCAAGGATTCCATGCTACAGGGCCCGTAGCTGCGTCTGACCCATCGCCCACACTTCTGCCCTCAGCCCTTCCCTTCTATTCCACAACAATGATAAAGTTACCGTGGGTCCTCACTTATCACCCCCACCAGCTGCAATTTCTGCCACCTCCAATGGGATACCATGACCAGACACATATCCATCCCCCCCACCTTATTAAACTTCCGCAGGGACCGTTCCCATGGGGACACTCTGTTCCTCTCCTCCTTCATTTCCAATACCTCCCCACACCATTGGCACCTTCCCCTGCAACCACAGAAGATGTAAATCCTGCCCATTTACTTCAACCCTCCTCACCATCCAAGGCCCCAGACATACCCTCCAAGTGAAGCAGCAACTTACCTACCCTTCACCAAATCTAATCTACTGCATTCACTGCTCACAGTGTGGTGTCCTCTACATTGGGAAGACGAAGCACAGGCTTGGAGACTGCTTCGCAGAACGCCTACGTTCCATCCACAGAAATGACTCTGAGCTTCCAGTTGCCTGCCACTTCAACACACCACACTGTTCCCACGTCAATATTTCTGTCTCTGGCTTGCTGCAGTGCTCCAGTGAAACTCAGCGCGAGATGGAAGAACAACATCTCATTTCCGACTTGGGGACCCAGCAACATCTGAGGACTCAACATCAAGTTCAACAATTTTAGAGCCTGATCCCATTCTTCCATGTTTAACACCCACTCCCATGCTTTGTCCCGTGAAAACATCATTTGCTTTTAGCACAGCTCACACTTTTTCTCACTCTTAGCTCTTATTATCTCCTATTCAGCTTTTCTTCTGTCCTGGCCTGTTATTGTTTATCTACCTTTTTCATATCTCTCTATCTCCGGGTTCTGTCTCCAACAATTTGCTCACCTGCCCTCACATCCACCTCTCGCCCACCCTCATCTGTCACTGTGGGAGAGTCTAAAGCACGCCACCACTGAAAGAATGAAGTAGATATTTGACTCAGGTTACACAACAGGTTAACAGGAACAAAGAGGAAACAAGCTTTCATCCAGAAATAAAATTTTCTGAGATAGACATCTGGCAGTTGAATGGTGATAAAGCCTAATCTCTAAAACCTGATTCCTAAATGAACTATATGACAAAAATGATTCGTTAAGTGCTTAAGAAACTTGGTCAGAATTTGACAGTATGACAGAGTTAAATTTGAGGAGCTCTAAACAGATACTAGCATTTAAGTTATTGAATTGTGTAAGGGTGTCTCAGGTGGAAAATCTACTGGTTCGAACTTGTGTTGAGTTCTTGGGGGATGTATTAGGTTAGCTGTCTGCTAACCTAAAAAAAATCCTCTGTCTTCGCAGAACATTCTGCGTGACAGAGAATTAAATGGCTCAAAATTGCCCAGATATTGATTTGGAGATTTGGAGACAGGCTGTATGAGGATGAAGATAAATGCATCTTTATCAAATCCCGAGAACAGCAGATGCTGGAGTCAGCGATAACACAGTGTGGAGCTGGAGGAACACAGCAGGCCAGGCAACATCAGAGTCTGAAAAAGGGTCCCGACCCAAAACGTCAACTTTTCTGCTCCTCTGATGCTGCCTGGCCTGCTGTGTCCCTCCAGCTCCACACAGTGTTGTCTTTATCAAATCCAGGTTTTGCACAAAGAGACAATTGGAACAATAATCATTGGTGAATGAGAAACGCCCAAGGGACAGTCAATCGGTGATTCGAATTGTGATGAAGTGACCTTCCCAAAATGTAGATGGAGGATCTTTGAAATGACATAAAGGAAATTCTGAAAAACACAAATATGCTACAGATGAAACTTGAGTATGATGAATCCATGATTAAAATATCTATTCTTTAACTGTGTGGTATTAGATAGTACATATGCCTCAACTATACGTGGAATCCATTAGCCAATCTATTCACTATTATGATAATTCATGAAAATTTAGGGATACTTGCTTTAATTTTAGCAATGAAAATATTGTCTCTATGGATTGTCAGTTTTTCATGGTGAAGAGGCTGGCGCACTGTGTTGATCTCTTGAATGATGCTGCCAGGAGTTTCCTGTTCTAGATAGGCCCATCAGTGGCAGGTACCAAACAAAATATGCTCCAAAAAGTCTTCGACGACAGAGCAGTTGGAAGAAGACTCTGCGACTTCCTGGCTGTGAAGTCAAAGCTGCAGCAGAATAAGGTCATCAGCATTTTTTGGCACCTCACCAAAATCTGGTCACCAACCTGTCAAGATCGTGCAAGACAATAATGGTGGCCCAAGGTCCTGATGTTAAATGAAGTCACGCACAGGCCTGTCACAACAGAAATCGGCACAATTGAGTCTCAGGCCTTCAGCAAAATCGACAATCGACAGTTATTGGACACCCACCTTAGAAGAGTGCAGCAGCATTAGTGGCTGTGCAGTCCTCTTCAGGATTCCCACTGTTCACTCCGAATGGAGAGGGTTCAAGTAAAGGGGAAGCACAAATCTGCGGAATCACTGTCTTTGGAATGTTGGACGACTCATGGGCAATCTCAAGAGCAACCGTGTGGATAGAAAAAATTGCAATCCTGTCATCTGACCTCGCAAGACTTTGAACTGATATCTCTGCCCTCAGGCAAAACAGACTTCTCTAGGGCGGGTCAGCTGATAGAACAAACATGGAAATATATTCTATTGGAAACAAAAGGCTGAAAGCAATCACTATGAGCAAGAAGTTGACTTTTTATCATCTGTTGGATGTTTTGCCAGGACCTCCCAGTTGTAGAAATGAAAGAAACTTGCCCTAATGCTAGCTGTAATCGACATGTCATTGTACCTTTGACTTCAATGGAGATGTTAAAGATCTACTCTCACCTGGAGGATTTCACTATGACTTTCATCACTAAAGATGAAAAACATGTTCGTACAAATGCCCTTCATGCTGGAGTTTGCTGAGACTCCGATATTTGGAGGGGAACTACTGGGAAAAGTGGTGTGGAAAAAGTCAATGCAACTGGTGTCCTGCTGATAATGCATGCATAGCCTTGTTACAACAAACATCCTTTACTGCCAGAAAGAGAAATACTAAACCACTGGAAGCATCCAGCATTAGCATCCTCTTGCAGTATGTTATTGTTCAAGTCAAAGGTTCAGTTATATCTATATCAGTCAATTCATTCAGGACACTGTTGCCTGCTGAACAGATCATTGATCTTTTCAATCAGTGATGGACATTCACCTAGCGTCGAGACATTGCAAGAACCATAAATGCCAGAGGAACAGGATCAATGTATCCGCCCTAAGGAAGATCCAAGTCGAGACTACAATCAAGTTTTCACACATCTAACTCAATTTCAGAAGGGGGTTCACAACAGTGGGATTAAGTAGTCAGCTGTTCTCGTATGTTTGTTATGCTGTTGTTTCATCAACATGATGTGCAAATATGTGATTTCCTGTATCAAAAAAAAATCAGCCCTTCATCACATGGGAGCATAACCCAAGGTTATAGGTCAAGAAGGCAGCATTTCATCAACTCAAGACTGGCACTAAGACAAATCCAGATCAGAAAGGAAATTGTAGCAGGAAGACAAAGTTTGAGGCCATCATGCCGACTATCATGACATGCGAAACTTTTTTTTGAATTGATCAGGGCCATCTAAAGATCAAGGTTAAGTGGACAAAATCTGTTTCATTCGCAAGATAGTGTTTCTGTTCTTTTAGCATTACAGTGGCAGAATATTTCTGATAACTCCTCAACTGGTACTCCAAAGTGACAGCTAATAATCTCTGGGCTACCTTCTGGCTGTAGAATGCATGGGTGAACCACCATCAATAGAAGACATGCGTCAAACAATTACTACATGAGAAAAAAAATGCATGCTGAGATCTGGAAGGCTGGTAGACTTTTGGTCATATTAATTAATCTAAGCATTTGGGAGGAAAAAGAATGGGAGAATTGTAACTGCCTTCGAAAAGGGAAATGAATCATGCTAGAGAAACTATCACAGTGTTTCTCTTTTGTCCCTAGCGCAGAAAGTCCTGACATTCATTCCACACTGCAGGAATTCTGTGATGCTTATGATTTTCCTGAATTATCTACTTCCTGAGCCTGAGGAAACTGTCGGAGGTAAGTTGATGAACCTACAACTTGGTCTTTGTTACCAGCCAAATTCAGCATAAGTGTTGAGAACAACACTGAGCACTCTTCATTGCATTCATCAATAAAGTGTTAGACTCAGTAAATTGAGAGGCTCTGTACGTGGTCCTCCAGAGAATATCCAACTTCTTTGTGAGTATATGGCCGCAAGTGTCAACTGTGGGATATCTGGAAGGGTCTGGACTGAGCTTAAGCAAGGCTTTATGATAATTCCATTATTATTTATAATATACCTGACAGTGACTACTCACCTCATTAAATATCAACTGTTTTCTGGTATCTAAAATATCCTCCAGACGGAGAACTCTAACTTGAAAACTAAGCTCACCTCGTGAGGCTTGGACTGTCCTTAAATGTTGCCCAAATGAAACTTATGTATGAAATCACACCTGTTCAGCAAAACATTCAACCTCCCATATATGTTGAAGATATTCTGGAATATGTTGAGCACTTTTCATACTTTGGCAGAAACATGTCTCAAAAGGCTGCATTATTTTAACCTTTCACCAACTAGGGCAACAAGTGTTTGATAACAGAGACCTCTACAAGTCATCAAAAGAGCATTTGATGTCATCTCAATACCATACTGCAGTGAGAACTGGAGTATGGTTTGCAAGAGGAGAACCATCAATCAAATGTCAGCATCTTTCTTTAATTCGACTCCAGAAAAATCAATGTGGAAGGATTGGGTGCTATATCCGGATGGCTATAAATGAGTTCCTCCCGGCAGATTCTGCTTTCTCAAATAGCCAGCATTCCAAGCAAGACAAAGCAAATACTCCAAAGTTGCCTCGAAGCACAGTGGCATTGACCATAATGATTGGGAGGCGCTTGCTACTAATCCTTCAAAATGGTGACAAGTTTTACAATCACACTTCACTTTAAGTCCAAACATCGTGATGATGAAGCAGAGTAGTAGTGGCAGGGAACAAGAAGAAACAAATTCTGCTTTGCAGATCGCATTACCTTATGGAATATCCTGCCACGTGGGCCCTGAGGCATAGCATTACAATTGATATGTTCACATTAAGACTCATGGCAGAAACTGATGACCCTGAGCAGACATCAGCCTCAAATTAGGGAACAGCTAATGACAACTATGATGCAAGATGGGGGAAAATACAAAAGGTAAAATATATTTTCATCAACTTAACGGTTACAAATGGAGAAGCTAACAGAACAGATCAATTAAAATTGTCACTTTTGAAAAATGATATAGGGGGCATCACTTATTGCCACAGACCTACACTGGCAAGCAATATTAATGCTGTGTTTGTAAAGGAGTGGAAATGTTTTAATTCTACATTCTAAATGCCTGTTGACCAAATCTGGTATTTCTGTACTAATGTGTAATAAGAACAAGAAGGTTATGAGAAAAAAAACAGTAAAGTGATAGATACACGGTGAACTTGGGACAGCAGCAAACTTTGTGTTGGATAATGGATGTGAATTTGTGAACAGCAAGTTCAGAGATTTGTGTGAAAACATGAATCTCATTGTCCACAGATGCAGCAGCTGAGACCTTTAAGTAATGGCCCCTTTGGAAGGAAGCATAAAATGATGCGTTAAAGTTGAACCGATCCGCAATATTGTAAATTGGCAACCGCTCTACTGTAGCTGTTTCATTCAAAGAAATCTTTTCAGGTGATTGGAGGATATGAGCATGTTCAACTAGCAAAATCATAAACTGGTCTTTCTGATAGGCCTCCTGCTCTAGAAAATTCTACAACAGGTTTCATTTTGGAAAAATTTAAAGGATGTTTGAATTCTTTGCATGCAGGGAGATAGCATTGAGAAAATTCACAAGGTATACAGGCATAGTGTTAGATCTGGCATACACTCAAAGAGATGTTTCTAGGGAACAGAAGCTGAGAGGAGGATTGATTGAGATCTACAAAATTAGGCGAGAACTAGACGAAATGAATAAGAAGAATCTATTTCCTTTATCAGTGAAGTTTTATACAAATGCAGGCAGTAATTTTCCCTAGGGCTTCAAGCTATCTTCTAGCTGTCAACACACCTAGCTCCACAAAAAGAAAAATCATTGCCTGCTTCAGTAAAACAAACCCCTAAAGGGTCCAGTTCTATACTTCAACATGCAGCTTTCTGGAAAAGAACACAAAGAGTGCTCTGACACAATTAGAATCAACTGGATGAGAAGAATTTCATCAATTCCTCCATAAATGTTTTACGAAACACTCGGAAATGGCTCTCTCCTAATTTTGTAAAGCTCAATTAATCTTCCTCTCAGCCATCCATGTTCCAAAGGAAACAACCCTAGCATTTTGAATACGTCGTCATAATTTTAAAAGCATTCATTCTGGTTATATCATTTTATGTCTCCATTGTACTCTCCCTGGTGTTATCATATCCATCCTTCAGCGATGCAGTTTTCCAATTACAGTTTTAACTCATGCTTATACAATTCGAACAGAACTTCCCTGGTTTAAAGTTATGTTAAACCAACTTTGATATAATTTATATTTAACTTCAGGCTTCAACCAAACAAACGCAAAGTATTCCACATAGTTTGTTAACCATCTTATCTCTACCCTTTCTGTTGCATGCATGACAAAGTTTCTCTCTTGTTCTCAATGCACGAACAGTCTTTTTGTAAACCCTTGTCTTGTGCCCTCCCTAAATGTCATTAAACTCAGACTTGTCCAAGTGATTTCCAATTGGCACATCTGCCCACCTGGCCAATTCAACTCATACCTTCTTGCAATCTACATTTTTCATCTGCAATTTAAACTGCCGGGCCATTTTTTTGTATCAACTGCAAACTTTCTATCGTCTCTTCATGTTTAAGTCAAGATCATCAATATATATCGTGGAGAGTAAGTGGTCCAACAGTGAGCCCTGGAAAGAGTCTTTCAACCAAAAAGCTCCCATCAACCATTAATGACTTTTTGCTTCTTGTTTTCATGACAGCATTGAGCCAGATGACCCATCTCAACAAACTGCTGCATAAGAAGGTAGACCAGGGTATTGCGGGTGATACTTTAGCAGGATTAACAGGACTAGCTGAGGCATAGGAAAGACAGTAAAGGTTAAAAGGATCACTTTCAGGCTGGGAAAAAAAAACCTGGTAAAGTGTCACAGGCGTTAGAGTTGGATTCACAATTGCTCACGATCGATATCAATGATTTGGACGAAGGAATCAACTGAAATGTTGGGAAATCTGCTTACAGTTCAAAGGTCATGGTGAAGGGACAGGTTGGCAAAGTGAAGTTAAGACAACCACGATCTTATTGAGGGCTTGAGGGACTGAATAGCCTAATCCTGCTCTTATTTCTTAGGTCCTCATCTTCGAACTCCTTTAGCATCATTGGCTGAGCCAACCACAGGCTTGACCTTCTATCAGTTTTTTAATCACAGAGTTAAATTAAGAAGTAAACTTTTCCAGAAAACAATTCATGAACAATTCCTGGTTGAAACAATCAATACCTTTGCCCACGGGAGGACTGAGTTTCAAATATTTGCTAACAGCTCAAGAATGTGGAAAGGTGCTGAGTACAAACCAACTGCCTGCATCTATCCATTCTGCATCTCTCCAACACATAACAGTTTTCCCATCTCCTTCTGACTGTCTGTCTTTTCCTCTCTTCAGGAACTTCTAGCTGCAGAGTCACTAGAGTGGATTTTTTTGTTTCTTACCATGACTTTCACTTGGGACTGCATTTTTCCACTGCAATGTTCTTCCAGGTGTTAGCTGATCGGAGATGGTTCCATTCCTCGAAACCCCTTCACAAAGCAAACCTGTTCAGATGCACCAGCGTAAGCCCAGTCTCATTCCTAGATAAATCAAACAGCAAATCAGTCAGTCTAGCTTATTTTCTTTCACTTAAACCACCGATACAGCAGCCTCTTGCCTCATAGTTACCCAGATGACCAACCTACTATGACATGTGATCTCACTGTGATGCAGCGTTGAGTGTAAAGCTTACCCTGCGATGTCACAGAATGATGGAGCCCAAGAGGTTGTTCAGCCCACCTCTGTGTGTTGCCTCTTTGACGTGACTAGCTAATTCATCCATTGAAGATTTCTCCTTTGCACATATATTCCATCCCATTCTGAACCTAATTCCTTGTCCAGTATTGAAAGCTGTGTGGTCCAGTACCAAGTCTGCTCAATATAGTTCCACTGGGATTTCTGGAAAGACAAACACCCAGCTCCACATTTCCACTGGGGCTTCTGTATCTGTCCTCAGGCCCTAAACCTAAATGGTTTGCTGACAGGGATGTGAATGGTTAAGTAATAGAAAATCTTACAGGACAAACCAAGGAAACTGCTGCTGTGTCTCAGTGATGCCGAAACTGGACAAATGTTCACACGGTAGAATATTTCTCAACCCTGCTGAAACAAACAATACTTACAGTCTATTGGTCATCCCATTCTCCATTACTGTGGCTCAATTACAGCAGTGAAGGGGACATCATTTGCCAGAAGCTCCTCAACTGATACCACCTAATCCTTTTGCCTTTCCGTCTAACCTTTCACATTCTTCCTTCTCAAACATCTAATTCATAATTGAATGATTTCACAGCTTTTATCTTACTATAACAATATTGTTGTAATAGTCTATGTTCTCAGATAATTAGTTGAGTTTTCAATATCCAGCTGTTCCCTCTCCCTTATTCAGTCTGATTCAGTTCCAGACAACACATTTGAGTGGAACACCATTCAACACCCCATTGTTTGGAGGCTGTTTCAACACTTGTTTATGATGACTCCATCAACTGTTTAAATTATTGGATCAGATCAAGCCAAACAATTTGTTTTCAGTTTCCAAGATTTGAACCTTTCTTTTCCTTGCAATTACAACAGAGGATCTTGCTATTATAAGGAACAATACAATCATGGACTGTAACTTTGAACAAGGCTTCCTATGCAACACCCTTTCAACCAACAGCCATCCAGAGATGACTCCATTGCTCAAACTCCCTCACAAAGTAAACCTGCTCAGATACTGTGGCATAGCTGGAGTAAATCCTGGGTAAATTGAATAGCAGTTAGCCAAGCTCCTATCCTGTACCTGAAATAGTTATGTAGCCTCTTGCCTCAAAGTTACCCAGATGGCCAAACCTGTTGTGACATCTGATCTTATTGTGATGCACAGTTTGACTGTGAGGCTTCCCCTGTGATGTTATGGTTTACCCTGTCCAATCAAAGGGCTATAACTGGATGCAACCATGTTTGGTTAAAAAAAAAATTGGCTTCATTCAGGCAACCATCATTTGATATGTAAAATACAATAACAGGTTTCCATGTGGTAAAGACTCAGAGAACATGGAAGCTTGGTGATGAAATTGTTTGCCTTTCAATTATGCCAAGCATTTGGATACATTTACAGAGATAGTAGGAACTGCAGATGCTGGAGAATCTGAGATAACAAGGTGTAGAGCAGGATGAACACAGCAGGTCTTCTGAAGAAGGGTCGAGGCCCGAAACGTCAGCCTTCCTGCTCCTCTGATGCTGCTTGGCCTGCTGTGTTCATCCAGCTCTACACCTTGTTATCTTGGATACATTTACAGTCAAGTTAATAGGCCATTCAGCCCTTGACACAATCTAACACTGCATAAGACCAACAGCAATATCATAATGAGAAGATCTGCATTTGATGTTGGGATTAGTGTTAAATATTGTCCAAGATATTGGGAAAATTCTCCAGTTCCTTCAACTAGTCTCAGAGAGTTTTAACACCAGCTTGAGAGTCATCAATTTAATGTTGTACCCAAAAAATATGACACCTAAAAACATCGGCACTACCTAAGTAAATAGATGTCCTTTTAATCTGGTTTAGGGGTATTGTTTGAGTTGAATCCCCTGAAAGTGGCTACAATAGTACATAATAGGCCAGGCTGCATTAGCGGAGCAGGAAAGTTGGCGTTTCAGGTCAGGACCCTTCTTCAGAAAAAGACTGAAGAAGGGACCCAACCCGAAATGTCAACTTTCCTGCTCCTCTGATGCTGCCTGGCCTGCTGTGTTTCTCCAGCTCTACACTTAATTATTTCAGACTCCAGCATCGGCAGGTCTTACTCTCTCTACAATAGTAAATAGGTTGGCAAAGAAGGTGTATGGCGTGCTTGCTTTTATTGGTTGGGGAATTGAATACACGAGTCAGGATGTCATGTTGCAGCTCTACAAGACTTTGGTTAGGCCACACTTAGAGTATTGTGTTCAATTCTGGTCACCACATTACAGGAAGGACGTGGAGGCTTTGGAGAGGGTGCAGAAGAAGTTTACCAGGATGATGCCTGGATTACAGGGTATGAACTATGAGGGGAAGCTAGAAAAACTCGGGCCATTTTCTCTGGAGTGGCAGAGGCTGAGGGGGAATCTTGATCGAAGTCCATAAAATTATTGAATGTATAGGTAGGCTTGATAGTCAGAAACTTTTTCCCAGAGCTGAAATGTTTCATACTAGGGGGTATGCATTTAAGGTGAGAGGGGCAAGGTTCAAAGGAGATGTGAGGGACAAGTCTTTTTTACAGAGAACGTTAGGTGTCTAGAATGCGCTGCCAGGGGTAGACTGCAGGCAGATACAAAACGGCTTCTACGGTGCTTTTAGATAAGCACATGATTATGCAAGGAATGGAGGGATATGGACCGGGGCAGGCAGAAGGGATTAGTTTAATTTGGGTTTCATGCTCAGCATAGCATCATGGGCCAAAGGCCCAATCCTGTGCTGTACTGTTCTATGTTCTAACATTGAACAAGACATGGGACAGATCTCTCTGTTTTCCTTCAAACAATACCATGGGATCTTTCTGTGTCTATCAGGCTTCATTGTGAGGGCTGGTGCCATGATATTGGTGTCTATTTCAGCTTAACTGAAACCTACAAAGCCAGTCAACTCAGGAAGAAAATTTCTGCAATTAATGGCAGTCCGAGGGTTAACTTGGTTTGAGTTTTCTCATCATATACTCAATGCTATCCATTCAATGGTAATCGGTGATGGAGCAAAAACAGCAAGTTATGAAGGGTCTAGGCCCGAAACGTCAGCCTCTCTGCTCCTATGATGCTGCTTGGCCTGCTGTGTTCATCCAGCCCTGCACCAAGTTGTTGTTAAAGCTATTTTTCTGTTCTCACTGGAGAGTGCAGCTATGAAACATGGTGGTAGGAAATTGTTAGTTTAATTAGATTGCAGTCAATTACATGACCTGTAAATGCTAATTAAATTCACAGAATTATTCATATTGACAAGTTGACAAACCAGCAGTCTAAACAGTTGGATTATTGTCTCCTGCCTTGTTACTAAGTATGTATCTTGTGAAAATAGAACGTATAAACACAAAACAAATACATCCTGAGAACTAACAAGGAACTAACTGGTTCTTTAACTACATTGTCCTACATTTTCCCTCTTGCATTTCCAGTTTCTCTCTCTGTTCTACATGGAAGGATCTCATGGTGAGGAGAGGTGAATGTCATGGTGAATGCGACTCTTTCATAACTGTCAGAAAACCTACCCATTTTCATGGACAGTGCTTTTTGGGAACTCTGAAGACTGCCAGCTGAACCAATCTTTATTTTTGCTTGACAATGAGAACCCCTCACGTTCTCCTTTGGATGGGAGGGGTGGTGATAGCAGTGGGAGGGTGTGGCAGAGTGGGGAGGGCTATGGCTCAAGATGGAGCAGAGGTAGAGACCCTTATTTTAACCAGTCCTGATCTCTCAGCTCATATCTGGAATTTGACAATCCATTGCTTTCAAGGTATACTCATTTCAAGGTTTGCCCATTTCAAGCTATGCCCATTTCAAGGCATACCCTCTTTGAAGAAGTTCTGTTCTCCTCTCCAGTGGGATTTTGGTTTCTTTGCCTTTGTTTCTTTCTATCTCTCTCCGGGTGTTGGATAAAGTGTTTGCTAAAACTCACTTCCACAGCTAAATCACCTTATTCGGTGACTGTCTCAGGCTCTACCCTACTCCACATGGATACTAACTGAAATTCCATCCTTCATGTTTTGAATCTGCCTGGAATTATAGGTATCTTGGAGACACACAATGCTCCTCAGACAGCTGCTCTTGTTACATGCAGGGATCTGCAGTCAGTGTCATGCACCACCACATGCAACATTCCCAACCTCTCTCCAAATCAGCACTGCCTCAAGCTACCTCAAAACAGGCCCAGTCACCAATGCCATTTCATTCTGTATCTCATTCGTTGCTTTAACTCTTTCTCTGCTTTTCAGGCGTTAAGGAATGTGAGCTCCAAAAATAACAACTCCTGAAGAAGAGTCAAAGTTAACTCTGTTTCTCTCTCCACAGATGCTGCCCCAGCTACTGAATTTCTCCAGCACTCTCTATGTTTGTTTGAGATTTCCAGCATTTGCAGCATTTTGCTTTTAATTGTTCGTTTTCAGTTGAATTCAATGAATTTGCCCCTATATGCTAAACCTCTTTAATTCGATTTGAATGAGGCCGTCCTATTCAAAGGAGGATTCTTTAAAACACGCAGTGATTTGAATTTCATGCAAATATAATAGACACGTTGAATTAGAAATCTCAGTCACTCGTGCTATGCACAAATCAATCTACATTTCTGGTTTTCTCTTCCTGTCTTTCAATCTCTTCCTTCTCCAGAAACATATTAACTTGACTGCTGAACCCATTTAAATTGTCCATTCTGTTTATAATTTATTCATTCTCCTTTAAACTGTCAGGAGCTCTGAGGAAATAGCAGCATCCCTGGAATTAGCTGTTACTTTGATTACAATTATTAGTGCAACGAAAGTAATAAGAATATCCCTTAGGAATTGTTCCAGGAAGAAAATACAAGTGCAACAAACTACAGATCTATAGTCAATAAGCAATTGAGTGCAATGCAATGCAGCATCTTACGTAAATTATTAATGGCATAGGAAACTTTATGCATTTCAAATCCCAAGAAAGGCAGAAAGAAGATTTACAACATTGAGACTGTGAAGACTAATTTTCTTCATGGAGGAAATCTAATCAATTAAATGTGTTTATGGTTTCTCCCCTTCATTTTAGTACAACCTCCTCTACCTTTACAAACTTTTAAGATCTCTTCATTCTTTTGATTCTGGGCTTAGGCAAGTGTATGATTTATATCACACCACCATGACAGCCAAGACTTCAGTTGCATGGGGCCTACGTTTGGGTATTCCTTTTCTAAATGTCTCTTTCTCTCTTCCTTCCCTACTAGGGCCGTGGGTAGTGTTGTTGAACAGAGAGACCTATGGGTTCAGGTACATAGTTCTTTGAAAGTTGCATCACAGGTACACAGGGTGATTAAGAAGGCAATTAGCATGCTTGTCTTCATTGCACAGAACATTGAGTACAGGAGTTGGGATGTCTTGATGAGGTTATACAGGATGTTGGTGAAGCCATTTTTGGAGTGTGTGTCCAGTTCTGGTCCTCCTGTTATAGCAAATTGGAGAGGGTTCAGTAAAGATTTACCAGGAAGTTGCCGGGACTGGAGGGTTTGAGTTATAAGGATAGGCTGGAACTTCTTTGAACTGGGGCGTAGATGGTTGAGGGGTGGCCTTATAGAGGTTTATAAAATCACGAAGGGCATAGATAGGGTGAAAAGCAGAGGTCTTTTCCTTAGGGTGGGTGAGTTCAAAACTAAGGGACATATTTTTAAGGTGAGAGGAGAAAGATTTAAAAGGGACCTGCGGGACGATTTTTGCGCACGGAGGATGGTTCATGTGTGGAATGAGCTGCCAGAGGAAGCAGTACAGTTACAACATTTAAAAGACATTTGGATATGTACATGAATAGCAAAGGTTTAGAGGGAAATGGGCCAAAAACAGACAATTGGGAATAGTTTAGCTTGGGAAACTTGGTCGGCATGGACGAGTTGGACCAAAGGATCTGTTTCCACGCTGTCACCTCTGTTCCCAAGCTTCTGGTTACCTGTCATTATATTCCCTTTAGTGTCTCTGTGTCAAATTTTATTTGCTAGTATACCTGTGAACTATTGGGTTTTTTTACTACTATAAAGTTTATATACAAATACAAGCTGTTGGACTATTACGCTATTGAAGTACTAATTCTTCTGGCAATTATTATGGTATCCAACAATCATGCAACAAGCATAAGTTAAAAACTGCCCACCCTGAAAGAGATGCACCTCATATGTTGTTGTAGGCATTAATTCTAAATTCATAGTCTCCGCCATTTTAAAGGACAAAGGCAACAGGCTTTTTTTGTATCAGCACCACAAAGCCCTCAAGTCACAAACTATCCTAACTTGCATGTGCATTCCTATTTCTCCGTGGTTACTAGTACAAATCCTGGCATTGCCAGTCTCGGAGCACTGTGAGGGCATTTTCACACAGACAGTCCAACTATTCAAGAAAGAAGTCCATCACAACCTTCTCAAGAGAGTCTATTGAAGGGCACTACATACAAGCTTTGTCAATGAAGCACGAGCCCTGGGAATAAATAAGTAGAAAGAGAACTGCAATATATGCAGAAAAAGATGGAAAAAACATGAGGTTTAAAATTTGGGTCTAAATAAGATTGAACAACCTATGTTCTGAATAGCGGGAAGTTGTAAACTGTAGATGCACAGAGATTAAGGGCCCAAATACAGAAATCACTTCAAGCTCATTGACATGATCAGAAGACATGAGAGAAATCCCAAAGAAAACTAGATTCTTTTCTATATTTTTGGTTTGTAACTCTGGTCAACTTTGCTGGACTCATAACATGGCTGAGGCTGATCACAGAGTTACATTTCCAGAAGCTTCTACCTTCCCCCACATTATGTAGACGTTCTAGCTAAAGCTGACAGAATAGACTCAGTGATAACCGCTTGCTTCCAGCCAGCTTGGGACAAAGGAAAATACCAAGAGTCATTGCGCTAAAATGAGCACTTAAACTTTTACAGTTATCTATCACGTCAAAATGGAAATTCTGATGTTGGAGAGAAAATTACACCATTAATGGTCTTTTAATTCGCCGCAATGGGCCCTCAGCATACGAGATCCTTGTGTTTGTCACATGACTGAACTTGTCTAATTGGTTCATTATACAGCCCTGGGATTCCAAGTTAATTACCATCTTAACATCTTGCAAAGGACAATTCCAGGCTTTAGCAGCTTGAAGACCTGCTCTCCAGCTCTTTGCCTCTCTCAAATTACTAATGTCAAGAAAGAACTTCAGGCCTTGCCTGCCAAATTGGGCTAATTCTCCAAGTACAAAAGATGTTATTATACTTTTGATTGGTGTCCATCTCTATCCCAGGTTCCAGAAGATAATTGCTACAAGATCAGCTAACTGACATGCTCCCAATTGGACATTGATTCACTGGACTCTAAGTCACATAAATGAAAACCAAGATAACAAGGTGTAGAGCTGGATGAACACAGCAGGCCAAGCAGCATCAGAGGAGCAGGAAGGCTGACGTTTCGGGCCTAGACCCTTCTTCAGAAA